>NC_061508.1:264910059-265010568 GCF_022539505.1 Lolium rigidum
AAAGTAAATGACAAGGTTGAAAGCTAAACACCACATACTTCCTCATGAGCTATAAAACATTGACACAAATTGAGAAGCATTTTGAATTGTTTAAAGGTAGCACTCAAGCAATTTACTTTGGAATGGCGAAATACCACATAGTAGGTAGGTATGGTGGACACAATTGGCATAGTGGTTGGCTCAAGGATTTTGGATGCATGAGAAGTATTCCCTCTCGATACAAGGCTTAGGCTAGCAAGGTTGTTTGAAGAAAACACAAGTATGAACTGGTACAGCAAAACTTACATAAGAACATAACGCAAGCATTATAATACTCTACACTGTCTTCCTTGTTGCTCAAACACTTTACCAGAAAATATCTAGACCTTAAGAGAGATCAATTATGCAAACCAATTTCAACAAGCTTTACGGTAGTTCTCAACTAATAGGTTTAAACCACATGCAAAAACTTAATCATGATCTACTTGAGAGCTCAAAACAATTGCCAAGTGTCAAATTATCCAAGACATATGAGGCATTTTCTTTTCCCAACCAAATAATAATAAGTATTGTAGCTTCCAACTTTTATCATTGAACATTAAAAGTAAAACGAAGAACACATGTGTTCATATGAAAAAGCGGAGCGTGTCTCTCTCCCAAACAAGGATTGCTAGGATCCGAATTTATTCAAACAAAAACAAAAATAAAAGCACACAGACGCTCCAAGTAAAGCACATATGATGTGGCCAGAATAAAAATATAGTTTCAAGAGAGGAACACTGATAAGTTGATGAAGAAGGGGATGCCTTGGGCATCCCCAAGCTTAAACGCTTGAGTCTTCTTGAAATATGCGGGGATGAACCACGGGGGCATCCCCAAGCTTAGACTTTTCACTCTTCTCGATCATATATCATCCTCCTCTCTTGACCCTTGAAAACTTCCTTCACACCAAACTTCTCATAAACTTCATTAGAGGGGTTAGTACTCAAAAAATTTGAATCCACCTTGGTCCTGTAGTGGCACATTGCAAGAACTCAATAAAACATTAGCTATAGCTCTCCACGTCTAGAAAACCTCGCTTAAAGTCCACAAGAGACAATGCAAAAAACAGAGACAGAATCTGCCAAAACAGAACAACCAGTAAAGACGATTTTTAATAAAATACTTCCGTTGCTCAAATCAGAAAACTCAAAACTAACGAAAGTTGCGTTCATATATGAGGAACACGCACGTAAATTGGCATATTTTTCTGAGTTACCTACAGAGAAAACAGCCCAGATTCGTGACAGATAGAAATCTGTTTCTGCGCAGAAATCCAAATCTAGTATCAACCTTCGATTAGAGGCTTCACTTGGCACAACAAAAAACAAAACTAAGATAAGGAGAGGTTGCTACAGTAGTAAACAACTTCCAAGACACAAATATAAAACAAAGTACTGTAGCAAAATAACACATGGGTTATCTCCCAAGAAGTTCTTTCTTTACAGCCATTAAGATGGGCTCGGCAGTTTTAATGATGCACTCGCAAGAAATAGTATTCGAAGCAAAAGAGAGCATCAAGAGGCAAATCCAAAACACATTTAAGTCTAACATGCTTCCTATGCAAAGGAATCTTGTACACAAATAAATTCATGAAGAACAAAGTGACAACCATAAGAAGATAAAACAAGAATAACTTCAAAAATTTCAGCATATAGAGAGGTGTATTAGTACCATGAAAATTTCTACAACCATATTTTCCTCTCTCATAATAATTTTCAGTAGCTTCATGAAAAAACTCAACAATATAGCTATCACATGCAGCATACTTTTCATGATTTCCAAACACATAATTTTTATCAAGTTCAAGAATAGTGGAATTAAAACTTTCAAACTTACTTTTATTAATAATATAACAAGGTAGTTGATCAATCTCAATAGATATGGGACTCATAGAATAAGTCAAGAACTCTCCAATCCCATTTTCATTAGTAGTACAATTAATATTATCAAGTAACATAGGACCATCATCTAGAGCTTTATCACAAACATTTGCCAAACAAAATTCTTTAGTACCATGCATTTCGACATCGAGGCACAAACAAAGCATTATCATAAGATTTATCAAAGTAGCATGGATTATCATAGATAACAGTAGCATAATCATTCTCACAAGTATTACTCATAGGTACTATTTCAAGAGAATCCACAGGAACATAACATTCAACCTCTTCCGGTAAGCATGGAGGACAATCAAATAGTGTAAGAGATGAAGAGTTACTCTCATTAGAAGGTTGACATGGGTAGCTAATCCATTCTTCCTCCTTTTGTTCGTCGCTCTCCTCTTCTTTTTCATCCAATGAGCTTTCAGGTTCATCAATTTCCTCCTCTTTTTCATCCAATGAGCTTTCAGGTTCATCAATTTCTTCTTCCACCGGTTCCTGCAAATTGTGAGTGCATTCTTGTGCATTAATGTGTCTCTCTTTATAATCAAGGATATAAGGATTCCTACTGTAGCATTCTATGCAAGAATTAAGGATAGTAGAGACATAATCTTTAAGGCCCTTACAAACAACACAAGTTTCATAATTCTCAACCATGAAGGATTCTATCTCGGAGGCTCCAGTAAATAAGACAAATTGTTCTACCTCTTCGAACCCATAATGAATATAGCAATTCCGATTATAGTTCTTAATAAAAAATTCCTCACTAAAGCCACATTGAAATTTAAGATGTTTAGTATCCTGTTGAGAGCAACAGTTTATATTATGACGTTCAAGCAAGATTTTAGCAATTGTATTCAATTTTTCTATCATAGCACTCATTATTTTACCAGTTCTTGATTCTCTATAATTATTATAACATTATATAAGCTCCAAGTAGGTTGTAGGTTCTCCCATAACAGCAGTTTTTAATTTTTAGGTTTTTCAAATTTTTATGGATTTTTGGGTATATGAGACAAATAAAACAAGACAAAAATAAACTAAGCAAAAGTAAACTAAGGAAAATAATACTAGACAGAAATAAACTAAGCACAAATAAACTAGGCAAAAGTAAACTAAGCAAAGCAAAATAAAACAAATTAAAAATAGAGAGAGAGGTAGAGTGTACTCCCCAGGTGAACTTATGAGTAGAGCTATGCCTCCCCGGCAACGGCGCCAGAAAACAGTCTTGATGACCCACAAGTATAGGGGATCACGATAGTCTTCGAGGGTAGTATAACCCAAATTTATTGATTCGACACAAGGGGAGGTAAAGAATACTTGTAAGCCTTAACAACTGAGTTGTCAATTCAGCTGCACCTGGAAAAGCACTAGCAACAGGGGTGATGTGAAAGTAGCGATAATATGAGAGCAGTAGTAACGGTAACACAGCAGCGAGTAATAGCAATATGAGAGCAATGGCACGAGAAGATAGTTGATACTACTTCCAATGACATGTAGAACAAGTATATTATGATGAGAGATGGACCGGGGTTCCCGGCGATCTACACTAGTGGTAACTCTCCAATAAGTGACAAGTGTTGGGTGAACAAATTACGGTTGGGCAATTGATAGGAATCAAAGCATTAAGAAAGAACATCAAGATTATTAATTATGTAGGCATGTTTTCCGTATATAGTCGTACGTGCTCGCAATGAGAAACTTGCACAACATCTTTTGTCCTACCAGCACGGTGGCAGCCGGGCCTCTAGGGAAACTACTTGGATATTAAGGTACTCCTTTTAATAGAGTACCGGAGCAAAGCATTAACACACCGTGAAAACATGTGATCCTCACATCACTACCATCCCCTCCGGTTGTCCCGATTCTTGTCACTTCGGGGCCATTGGTTCCGGACAGTGACATGTGCATACAACTTGTAGATACAATCTAAGCAATAAGTATAGAGCTTAAATCTAAGATCATGCCACTCGGGCCCTAGTGACAAGCATTAAGAATAACAAGATTGCAGCAACAATAACTTCACAAACTTTATAGATAGACTAATCATAATGTATCATCCATCGGATCCCAACAAACACAACACCGATTACATCGGATGAATCTCAATCATGTAAGGCAGCTCATGAGACCATTGTATTGAAGTACATGGGGGAGAGTATACCGACATAGCTACTGCTAGAACCCGTAGTCCATGGGGGAACTACTCACGGAGCATGGCGGAGGCGGTGGCGTTGATGGAGATGGCTTCCGGGGGCACTTCCCCGTCCCGGCAGGGTGCCGGGACAGAGTTCTGTCCCCCGAGGTGGAGTTTCGCGACGGTGGCGGCGCCCACGAGGTCTTTGCGGAGTTTCGTCAATTGGTACGGTGTTTTTAGGTCGAAAGGGATTTTATAGGCGAAGAGGCGGCGCGAGGGGGCACACGGGGCGCCACACCCTAGGCCGGCGCGGCCTAGGCCTGGCCCGCGCCGCCATGTGGTGTGGTGGCCCCCTGGCCCCTCTCCGAGCTCTTCTTCGGTGTTACGGAGCCTTCCGGAGAAAATAGGAGGTTTGGCGTTGATTTCGTCCAATTCCGAGAATATTGCCCGAACAGCCTTTACGGAACCAAAAACAGCGAGAAAACAGGAAGCGCACTTGTGGCATCTTGTTAATAGGTTAGTTCCGGAAAACGCATAAAAACATTATAAAGTGCAAGCAAAACCTGCTTGTCAACACCTTCTGCTCCTCGTTGGGTTCGACACTCTTATTTATCGAAAGTACTACGATACACCCCCTATACTTGTGGGTCATCAGGGTTCAATTCAACAAAAACTATGAGGGGGATGACGTCGATCTCGTAGATGGTGATGATGGTGCTGGTGAAGATGTTGATGGAGATGCCTCCTCCCAAGCCAAGGAGGAGTGGGGATGTCAGTGGCGTCGCTTTCCCCTTCACCGTAGGCACCGGTGCAGCAGGATCTGCCCTCTCCCGGAGTAGGAGAGAACTTTCGCCTCCGCCGCCGCCTCAATAAATCTCGGGAAAAATATGGCTTAGGTTTTTGGGCAAAAAGGAGCGTCTGGGATAAAATGGGGGCCGAAATGATGTCTGAGGTGCGAACGGACCTAGGTGGCGCGGCCAGGAAGTTGGGCTGTGCCACCTGGCGCTGTTTGCACCTCGTGGCCGCTCTCGCTTGTTTCTTTCGCAGGGCCTTACTTCGGGTGAAAAACTGATCAGGTAAATTTTCCTCAAATTTTTGCGATCCAGAAAGTCCTGAAACAAATAAAATACGAAAAAGGAGGTTTTTTTTTGCCTCCCAGTAATTAAATACCAATGAAGAGGACTTTGTAGGAAAGTGCCGGAAATCATATAAAAATACATAAATAACAATGTATGAAGGCACATAATAATGAAAAGTAACTATATATGTAGCAATAATGATGATACAAAATGCACGTATCAACTACCTCAAGCTTAAATGTTTTCTCGTCCGCGAGCAAATAAGCGAATAGATCATATCATGCATCAATGAGCTTTTGGTTGATAAAAGAAATACGAGCATTTAATCATCAACTTATGCATATTCAATTGTAAAGAAATATTTCTGAACCAACAATCATACAAATATGAACTTCATAAGTAGAAACTCTAGCAATTACCTCTTCCTGTTTGAAAAAGATCAACCATTGCATGTTGGACAATTGAACAATGCTTCATGTGTGTCTATGAATATAGATCACTTCTTTGCTTGGCCTTTTACCAGCTTCTTCTGCACTTACTCTGCCTTTGCACCGAAGATAAACTCTCATAGAGCAACTAAGAAGAGGAATTGCTAAATGACAAGAAGAGCATGAAAGTTTGATGTTTATAGTCTTCTCTCTTAGTAAGCAGTATAAACCTTATTCATGGATCTTTCAATCATGTCATATGATTTACATCAACCTTTGTCTTTCACTTTCCATGGTTAACCGAATCCTCGCGTCCCAACCTTTTCATTCACAAACTTGTTTGAGCATATGTATTGAAATATCCATGACATCAATTTCTTGTTGATTACCATGTAGCACAAGAATATCTCATACTTCCTTATCATCTCCTCTTCCTAACTATTTCTTCTCCAAGACTGTGGCACCCCCGGGATCAGGGTTAGACAAATACCAGATCTTCGTCTGACATAAGCCTAACCTAGAGCTCGAGAGACTACAGTGAGAGAATCAGTAACACAACAGTGACTCTACAACTCAAAAAGGTAATACAAGCTCATAACTGAGCGAAGAACCAAAGTATTACAAGCAGAGGTCACTGACCTGGCATTAATCAATCAACGGAAGCAAAGTTATGCCATTAGACATAGCAAGATAGCAAAAGGCCTAAGAGGCCAGGAGCATAACGGCGACGTCCCAGCCCATAGATTCCAGGCTGCCACCTGGGAACCCCAAGCTACTCGTCGAGGTCGACTAGAAACCACCATCTGTTGGAGAGACTTCTTCGAAACAAAAGCATGCAAAGCTGAGTACAGGGACTCGACGAAGACTTAGTACAACCTTTTAGCAAAGCGGTTATGCGGGCTTTCGTAGAGCTTCTTTGCGTAAAGCCAGTTTTCCTTTGTAAGACAAGAGAGAAGAGAAGCTCGACTACTTAGAACCTTTAAAAGGGGATAAGAAAGCAATATTTCTAGCTCTACTGATCATCATATTGTATCCACCAATCTTCATCATCTCGAACCACTATCCTCGGATTACCCCCTCAACACCCGGAGAAGGTATCCGTAAACACACATTGTTTGCCAAGTTTTACGATTAGGTTCATGTTCTCTATGATCTCCACGTCCGTTCCCAAGTCGTCCTTAACCGTGGACATGGCTTTTCGAAAAGATTCATAACCCTGCAGGGGTGCACAACTTTACCCACACGTGTCAACCGATTCTTAGTCCAGTACATTAGCTCTCTTCCTTGGAAAGCCGGCAGAGAGTGGTTGACCACGACCTTTACCTTGCTGTCGCCGAGACCATGAGTCACGCGCTAAGGATTGTTCCGCCGTAACGGGTCAAGTCCCGAAGTCGGTCCTTAACGATGTGAGCCGAGGTGGGTTTCCCCAGAGGCCGCAACCCCCAGCCACCACGACCACGCTTACCTTCCTGTTATGTACCTTTACCCCCAAGCAAAATGCAATGCATATGACCAGATAACGCGCAAACTATGTGACTCATGGAATCTACTAGGCAAGTTAGTGAGTCGAGAGGGTACCATAATAGGGCCTCGTGTGGTTGTACGCTCGGTCTTGGTTCAAGAGGCGAGAACTCGGTTCCTAGGGTCGGCAGAAACGAAACAACCCACCACATCCCAATGTGGCCTCTCGTCTGAGCCTTTAATCATGTTTATCATCATCTCTACACTTACCACGTCAACCTGTCATGCTAGATTCATTTCATTGTATGGCTCCAGTCCGAAGACCGGAGTAGTAGCATAACAAACTAAGCATGGCTAAGCATAAAGAGATAAAGGCTCTAGCGACGCACACATGCCCAACCTAGTTTTGCTAGGAGCAGTGGATCAGGTATTTGAGACTACAAGAGTGGAACATGCAATAGATAGGATAACTCTACCTATCGATAAAAGACAGTTGAATCGTATGCAATATGTAGGAACCAGAGTAAAAGCATTTCAAAATCATATATGAACCAGGCTAGGGCTTGCTTTGTCCCTGACAAACCAATGTGGATCTTCGGTGCATGCTTGACTTGTTCGTCGGTGGACAATTATTGATCTCCGTCGTTGTTGATCTTCATCGTCTCGGACACGTGCTCTATCGATCGCGAAGAAGCAAATACTATAAAGAGAGAAATAACAATCAACACATGGCATCGATGCAATGCGCATACAAGTATGAATGATATGTCATTTTAATAGAATTAAGTAAACCCTAGGTGCATCATCAATTTAAAGGGGTTCCGGCATCGGATCCCCACATATGAGAGGGGTTAATTAGGGTTTCACTACTTATGTAATTTTAATTGTTGCAATGATGCATGAATTACATCTAAACTTGTAGAGAATGTTTTTCTAAACATTTTGATATATTATACACCTTTTTCTGATTTAAAATGAAATAGTTATGAATTAAATAAGTTTTATTCAAAATTTGCAATTTCTGGAAAATATTAAAAATCTGACGATCGGACCCATCTGTCGGGGTTTTATTCATTTCCTAAACATTTACGAAATTATTAAATCTCTGACGAAGGGCCCCACCTGTCATTGTATTTCCAAAATAGAAATAAAAGGAAATAAAAAGAAAAGGCCACTGGGTCAACCGCCGGTGGTCAACCCGACGGTGACCGGCGCCGGTCAGCGGCGGAGGCGGCGCTCCCGTGGCCCCCTGGATGCGTGGGAGGGCGCGTTGGCGAGAGGATTCCAGGGCGAGCCAGGAGGTGGAGGCGCCGCTAGCAGGAGGTCGCCGGAGCGACGCCGGCGACGAGGCCGAGCGGCGGCCGGCGCAGGAGCTTGTGGCGGCGTAGGTACGAGGGGGAGAGAGGGACGCGGAGGGGCTTGGGAGAACCGCCTGCTCACCCTGAACGCGTGGGTGTCGACGGAGAGGCCGGAGGTGGGCGGACGACGACGCCATGGTCGTCGCAGGCGGTGGCCGGCCGCGGGGAAGATGGGGTCGGGGCAGGCGATTGGAGTCTCCCCTCGTCGATTCCTTCGACGGGGTGGAGCAGCAGGAGGAGGCGGAGCCAATGGTGGTGGCGGTTGGGCGCGGGGGTGGCCGGAGCGACGACGGCTATGCGGCGGCCGGCGCAGCTAGGTTTTGCTCGCGCGTGCACGCAGAGAGAGCGAGGGGAGAAGGCGCGAGGGAGAAGAGGATAGGGACGAGGGAAGAGGGCGTCGGCGTTCTTATCCTCACCCAGGGGCGGCGAGCGGCGGCGCGCATCGCGGCCGGGATCGACGGCCGGCGCCACGGCGAGCAGGCGGCCTGCCTGGCTGTAGGTAGAAGACAAGGGGGATTTTTATGAAAACCCCCTTGCAGTTTAGGGTTTTCTCTGGAATTTTAAAACAGGGCTAAAAACAATACTATTTTGCTATTTGGCAACCTTTTAGGGATACAAAATAACTTAAAAACTTTGGGAAAATATGTAGTGGTCTTCCTCATGTATTTGAGGTTCCACATATTTTGGTTTTCAAGATTTGAAACAACTTGGGAGAATTTAAAATAGAGGAAGGTTTGCATACATATTGGTTTTCCACTTTATTTGAAATGCAAATTTTTCTTAATGCATTTAAAATGATGCTCATGAATGCACAAACAGCTTCCTAATTAGGGTTTGCTAAACAGGGATGTTACAACTCTATCCCCCTTACAAGAATCTCGTCCCCGAGATTCCTCAGGTAAGAAAAGAGAAAGTAACAAGGACTACACCGGTCTTCAACGAGCTTGTTGATACCACGACGATCTTCTTTGTTGAAGAAATTGATCCACGACACCATGAAGAACTCTTCATTTTGCTTTCTTCACTCTAAAGGAAAGAGGGAATGACACTAGACAGTGGATCTTCACAAAGATCGAGTATCTCATTGTCAACTCATGGAAGGAGTGTTCAAAAACAACTCTTGAGATGAGAAACATGAAACACTTCAAGGTAACGGAGGAGACAA
Source organism: Lolium rigidum (assembly GCF_022539505.1). Taxonomy (NCBI): domain Eukaryota; kingdom Viridiplantae; phylum Streptophyta; class Magnoliopsida; order Poales; family Poaceae; genus Lolium; species Lolium rigidum. The sequence continues at coordinate 264,919,589 of NC_061508.1, forward strand.
AAGAAGATTCAAATTTTTGGTAGACAATTGCTCCACGCTTGATAAGAACACGAAGGACAAGGTAGCGAGGAGTTAAACTGCCTTTGATGCCATGACGAGGCACTCTTAGAGAGGGTGACTCGTGGAAACACAAATGATTATCCAACCATAGCAACTTTGGATTTAAGAACCATAGTCACTCTTTTGGTATGGATACATGAAACGATTGAAGTCTACTAAAAAGGCGGGGGGGGGCCAAAATGGCTGACAAATTCACACAACGTATCCGTTGCTTAGAATTTCAGGTACAACCCAAAGGAAAGGAAAGGGTACTAGCTAGAGAAGTGCCAAGGATCCACGGGGAGTGAAATTTCTCCAAACGAAGTTGTTATCACCGGAGAAATGATTTTGAGGGATTGACCGGGAGACATTTAGCAACTTTGTTTGCAATGTTCTCCTTGATGTTATAAACACCAATTTTAGGCTATTGACGAGCCTTCAATAGGTCATCGAGTCAAGGTTGGACTTCGGAATTGAAAAGATGCTATAAGGCCAACTCCTAGAATAAGACGCATAACATCCTCAAGGAGACTGGTGCTTCTTGATGATTCAAGAGATTATGACATTAGACCTTCCAACTAATTGTGTTAACCAGGACATCAATCTTGCCGGATGTACAAAGAGACCTATGTCAAAAATCCTTGAGAAACACTAACCATCATTGCCGCTTGAGATTCAGCTTAGGTTAGGTGTAAAGGTATTTCACACTCCGCATGTCCAATTAGAAAAATTTTAACAGTTAACACCAAGGTAAAGTCGATAGATTCTCAAGATATGGACCACAATGTCAAGCTCCAAAGGATTGAGCTAGATTGCGTAACACATATGGATGCGACTGCCAAGGCAATTGCGTGCATATGAATTTGCAATGTAACACAAGTGAGTCCTTATGGGGACACCGAAGAAGATTTTGAAGTTCTTAAGCTTCTTATCTTTCTTGAACAAACCAGTCGGTGGCTTAGTGTGCACAAGGAACTTTTCAAGCAATGGACGTAATAAGCTGCCATCTCAAGAATATTCCGCACATGCATAACTGAGTTGCGATGATTCCCGAGAAAAACAAAGGGAACTCGTCTCGGACTCACGGCGACATCTTTCAGCAAGTGCATGTGAATCTGAGAAGGTCACTTCCAACATCCAGAACACATACTTCATGATAACATAAAGATGGTTCTCAAAAGTTTCCAATATTAGTGCCAACTATTCAATATGAATCTCTTTAAACATGGAGGAAATAAGAATGTCATCGATGGGCTCAATAACAAACTTATCAAGATACTCCAATGACAAACTCATATTCTATATAGACTCAGCAGAAATATTGGTCAGACCAAAGGACATGAAGATATACTCAGACGAGACACCAGGAGTACAAACATCATCAAGATAGTACTTGGGACTGACTTTGATTTGGCGACAGCCCAAACTCAAATCAAATATGGAGAAGATAGCATATCCATAAAGGAGATACTTCCTGACTTCAACACGAACAAAACTAGACATCCCTTTATGAAGGAACAAAGTTGGATAGAGCTTTTGTCTTTCAACTCTCCAAGTTGTTGTTTAAGCCCAACCAACTAGTCCAGGGTTATCCAGCACGGTTCTTGGAGAAGGAGTAGTTCAACGAACCAACGTACTCATGAACTCAACAACACGGTCATGTAACAACATGGTAATACTTCTAGAAAGACATCCAGAATATCACGAACCACCGGTATATCCCTGAATTCAAGAGGGGATCTTGCTTTACAAAGCAACCGATATGGTCTTGAGAGCTTTGGGATTAACCTGACTCTTTGACCGAAGAAGGAGCGCCTGAACAAATGAACTTGGCAGCACAATCAAACTTCGCTTAGTAATTAGCGAACCAATCATGCTAAGAATGACACAAATGTCATTGGATTTCGAAGCAATGAGAGTTGCTAAGAATCTCGGATGGCCACATCAATACATACACCCCAACATTCCCAAGTACGAACAACTCGGAGGAAGGGCGAGTATAGATATGTAAGAGCATCACTTCAACAATAAGGCCATGATACAAAGTACGACCTCATGATATAGAAGAGGGTGATACTCCAAGGTAGAACAGAACAGAAGCTAACGAGGCCTCTTAATCTGCGGATTACAACACTTTGACCAAGTCTTTGAAATGGACAAGGTACTGGAGTTTGTTTCTCCTGACATACCGAAATGGAAGTTCTTGATGAACCACAAGAGTAATAATACACTGGAGACACCAATGCACATTTGCAACTTGGTTGCTAACTTGCAGGCAAAGGTCGGAGAGCAACTAAAGAGGAGGAACAAGATCAGGATCAGAATTCCTAACATGTAGATGCACAAGATAACACTTTCATGAAACTCATGCTCAAAAAGGAGGTGTGACAGAGTCACAGACATAGATATGAAACTCTGAAAGAGCACTCTTGTCGTGATCCATTTGGTTCGATGAAAGAACCTCTGCGATAGCTAGTGGAAGGGGAAGATATTTATTGCCGCAATTCAACACGACAATAACCCCAAGCTTGAAGGATAGCTTGATTTGAATTTAGCCATCCCGATGTAATGTTTGAACATTAACACCAGTGTTCAATGGCATGGATCTTGGGTTAAAGGCCTGCTTCATGTACTAAGATTCATTAGAATCCAGCACAATCGGGGACCTTCGGTTCAAGTCCAAGGGTTAAAACCCAGAGAAAGGAGTAACCACTAGATGAGTGACACAGAGGACATAGCTGAGGTAGTGATCATTATGTAGCTTCTAGAAGACATGCATAGCTTCCAAAGTACCACGCAAATAGAAAGGAGGAATTCAAGGCGAAAGGAAACCTCGAAGCCGAGAATAGAATGATGCGGAACCCACAAAATAGAGAGATCATGATGGAAAGGAATCTCTCGGTTGAAACAAAACAAAACAAAGAGGAAGCACAGAACACACACGACTCTACTTATGATGGAACGATAACTAGCTCTCTCCGAAAGCAAGAGAAAGAAAGAAAACTCGAAACACACGCACACAGATTCTCTAGAGTCGTGCAAACTTAACAATAGGTCAACTGGTTAAGAATCGACCTGCCCTTGAGGCACCTAAGTTTTGAAAGACCAGAAGAGATAGAAATACTTTCAAATCAACACAAGGTAAGACACCTTAGAGTTAGAGCGATACCAGATAAGGAGCAAAAAGAATCCTAATCAGATTTTCGCAAATACTTTTAGCTTTCAATTAGTTTTCACAAACACTAGACTCAACATCGACCAATAGAAAGGGCTTCCTACAGGCAGTCCTGCTCTGATACCAAAACCTGTGGCACCCCCGGGATCAGGGTTAGACAAATACCAGATCTTCGTCCGACATAAGCCTAACCTAGAGCTCGAGAGACTACAGTGAGAGAATCGGTAACACAACAGTGACTCTACAACTCAAAAAGGTAATACAAGCTCATAACTGAGCGAAGAACCAAAGTATTACAAGCAGAGGTCACTGACCTAGCATTCATCAATCAACGGAAGCAAAGTTATGCCATTAGACATAGCAAGATAGCAAAAGGCCTAAGAGGCCAGGAGCATAACGGCGACGTCCCAGCCCATAGATTCCAGGCTACCACCTGGGAACCCCAAGCTACTCGTCGATGTCGACTAGAAACCACCATCTGTTGGAGCGACTTCTTCCGAAACAAAAGCATGCAAAGCTGAGTACGGGGACTCAGCAAGACTTAGTACAACCTTTTAGCAAAGCGGTTATGCGGGCTTTACGCAGAGCTTCTTTTGCGTAAAGCCAGTTTTCCTTTGTAAGACAAGAGAGAAGAGAAGCTCGACTACTTAGAACCTTTAAAAGGGGATAAGAAAGCAATATTTCTAGCTCTACTGATCATCATATTGTATCCACCAATCTTCATCATCTCGAACCACTATCCTCGGATTACCCCCTCAACACCCGGAGAAGGTATCCGTAAACACACATTGTTTGCCAAGTTTTACGATTAGGTTCATGTTCTCTATGATCTCCACGTCCGTTCCCAAGTCGTCCGTAACCGTGGACATGGCTTTTCGAAAAGATTCATAACCCTGCAGGGGTGCACAACTTTACCCACACGTGTCAACCGATTCTTAGTGCCAGTACATTAGCTCTCTTCCTTGGAAAGCCGGCAGAGAGTGGTTGACCACGACCTTTACCTTGCTGTCGCCGAGACCATGAGTCACGCGCTAAGGATTGTTCCGCCGTAACGGGTCAAGTTCCGAAGTCGGTCCTTAACGATGTGAGCCGAGGTGGGTTTCCCCAGAGGCCGCAACCCCCATCCACCACGACCACGCTTACCTGCATGTTATGTACCTTTACCCCCAAGCAAAATGCAATGCATATGACCAGATAACGCGCAAACTATGTGACTCATGGAATCTACTAGGCAAGTTAGTGAGTCGAGAGGGTACCATAATAGTGCCTCGTGTGGTTGTACGCTCGGTCTTGGTTCAAGAGGCGAGAACTCGGTTCCTAGGGTCGGCAGAAACGAAACAACCCACCACATCCCAATGTGGCCTCTCGTCTGAGCCTTTAATCATGTTTATCATCATCTCTACACTTACCACGTCAACCTGTCATGCTAGATTCATTTCATTGTATGGCTCCAGTCCGAAGACCTGAGTAGTAGCGTAACAAACTAAGCATGGCTAAGCATAAAGAGATAAAGGCTCTAGCAACGCACACATGCCCAACCTAGTTTTGCTAGGAGCAGTGAATCAGGTATTTGAGACTACAAGAGTGGAACATGCAATAGATAGGATAACTCTACCTATCGATAAAAGACAGTTGAATCGTATGCAATATGTAGGAACCAGAGTAAAAGCATTTCAAAATCATATATGAACCAGGCTAGGGCTTGCCTTTGTCCCTGACAAACCAATGTGGATCTTCGGTGCATGCTTGACTTGTTCGTCGGTGGACAATTATTGATCTCCGTCGTTGTTGATCTTCATCGTCTCGGGCACGTGCTCTATCGATCGCGAAGAAGCAAATACTATAAAGAGAGAAATAACAATCAACACATGGCATCGATGCAATGCGCATACAAGTATGAATGATATGTCATTTTAATAGAATTAAGTAAACCCTGGGTGCATCATCAATTTAAAGGGGTTCCGGCATCGGACCCCGACATATGAGAGGGGTTAATTAGGGTTTCACTACTTATGTAATTTTAATTGTTGCAATGATGCATGAATTACATCTAAACTTGTAGAGAATGTTTTTCTAAACATTTTGATATATTATACACCTTTTTCTGATTTAAAATGAAATAGTTATGAATTAAATAAGTTTTATTCAAAATTTGCAATTTCTGGAAAATATTAAAAATCTGACAGTCGGACCCACTGTCAGGGTTTTATTCATTTCCTAAACATTTACGAAATTATTAAATCTCTGACGAAGGGCCCCACCTGTCATTGTATTTCCAAAATAGAAATAAAAGGAAATAAAAAGAAAAGGCCACTGGGTCAACCGCCGGTGGTCAACCCGACGGTGACCGGCGCCGGTGAGCGGCGGAGGCGGCGCTCCCGTGGCCCCCTGGACGCGTGGGAGGGCGCGTTGGCGAGAGGATTCCAGGGCGAGCCAGGAGGTGGAGGCGCCGCTAGCAGGAGGTCGCCGGAGCGACGCCGGCGACGAGGCCGAGCGGCGGCCGGCGCAGGAGCTTGTGGCGGCGTAGGTACAGAGGGGGAGAGAGGACGCGGAGGGGCTTGGGAGAACCGCCTGCTCACCCTGAACGCGTGGGTGTCGACGGAGAGGCCGGAGGTGGCCGGACGACGACGCCATGGTCGTCGGAGGCGGTGGCCGGCCGCGGGGAAGATGGGGTCGGGGCGGGCGATTGGAGTCTCCTCTCGTCGATTCCTTCGACGGGGTGGAGCAGCAGGAGGAGGCGGAGCCAATGGTGGTGGCGGTTGGGCGCGGGGGTGGCCGGAGCGACGACGGCTATGCGGCGGCCGGCGCAGCTAGGTTTTGCTCGCGCGCGGACGTAGAGAGAGCAGGGGAGAAGGCGCGAGGGAGAAGAGGATAGGGACGAGGGAAGAGGGCGTCGGCGTTCTTATCCTCGCCCAGGGGCGGCGAGCGGCGGCGCGCATCGTGGCCGTTATCGACGGCCGGCGCTGCGACAGGCAGCAGCCTGCCTGGCTGTAGGTAGAAGACAAGGGGGATTTTTATGAAAACTCCCTTGCAGTTTAGGGTTTTTTCTGGAATTTTAAAACAGGGCTAAAAACAATACTATTTTGCTATTTGGCAACCTTTTAGGGATACAAAATAACTTAAAAACTTTGGGAAAATATGTAGTGGTCTTCCTCATGTATTTGAGGTTCCACATATTTTGGTTTTCAAGATTTGAAACAACTTGGGAGAATTTAAAATAGAGGAAGGTTTGCATACATATTGGTTTTCCACTTTATTTGAAATGCAAATTTTTCTTAATCACTAGTGGAGAAGAGGCCTTTGGTCCCAAGCAAATGTCCCAGTGCTGAACCAAACCGGGTCCAATGGTGGCATTGGTCCCGGTTCGTTTCTGCCCAGGACGACCCCACACGCTGGAGCTTGTCCGGTAGTGGCCTTTGGACCCGGTTTGTAATACAAACCGGGACTAAAGGGTCCACGGCGAGGCGCGGCGGGCGGTGTCGAGCGTGGGAAACCTTTAGTCCCGGTTTGTAATACAAACCGGGTCCAAAGGCCCCCTCCGGACCCGGTTTGTGTTACAAACCGGGACAAGGTCCCCAATCTGGCTATATTACCTTGCCCTCGCCCAAGTGTGAGCCACACTTGGCCATTTTTTCACTTTCTTCACAAGAGGGGTGTATTGCTCTCCTCTCTTCTTCACATGCACAAAAGGTGTTTGATGAAATGCTTAAGAGGATTTGCCACTTGATTTTTTCTTCTTCATCGAGGTTAACAACTTTATCCTTTTCATCTGTAATTGATAAAATGCATGTGTATATATACATCGTGATGTTCTGTAATGATTTTGATCAGCTAAATTATATCATGCAGATGAATCGGCAATGGATGTACATTGACCGACTGGTTTGACGAGTTCACTTCGGGCCTGGATAATTTTATGGCCGTGGCGGAGGCAAACAAACATGGTGGCTTCATGTATTTTCCATGTGTGAACTGCAAGAATACCGTAAATTACGCTCACTCGAGTCTCATTCACAGCCACCTTCGTGATCCGGTTTCATGCCCGAGTTACTATTGTTGGACCAAGCACGGAGAAAGAGGGGTTATGATGGAAGACAATGAAGAAGAGGAAGAGGATGATGACGGTTATCCCAGTTTCCCGAATACGATGATACTCGCAGAAGGCAATGAAGATAGTGAAGTAGAAGATCAAGAGGCACCGGATGAGCCTACCGATGATGATCTTGGTCGGGCCATTGCTGATGCAAGGAGAGAATGTGAAACTGAAAAGGAAAGGTTGGCCTTCGACAAGATGATAGAAGATCACAACAAATTGTTATACCCAACTTGCGAAGATGGCCATAAAAAGCTAGGCAGACACGCTGGAATTGTTGCAATGGAAGGCGGAGAACGGTGTCACCGACTCGGGATTTGGAAAGTTGTCGACAATAATTAAGAGGAAGCTTCCAAGGGGTAACGAATTTCCCGCCGATACGTACGAAGCGAAGAAGATTGTCCGCCCTCTAGGATTAGATGTGCAAAAGATACATGCATGCATTAATGACTGCATCCTCTACCGCGGTGAGTACGAGAATTTGGATGCATGTCCGGTGTGCACTCGCATTGCGGTATAAGATCAGACGAGATGACCCTGGTGATGTTGAGGGCGAGCGCCCCAAGAAGAGGGTTCCTGCCAAGGTTATGTGGTATGCTCCTATAATACCACGGCTGAAACGCTTGTTCAGGAATAAAGAGCACGCTAGGTTGTTGCGATGGCACAAAGAAGACCGTAAGAAAGACGTGATGTTGAGGCACCTCAGCTGATGGATCCCAATGGAGAAAAATCGATAGAGAGTTCCCAAACTTTGCACGGGATGCAAGGAACTTAAGGTTTGGTCTAAGTACGGATGGCATGAATCCTTTTGGAGAGCAGAGCTGCAGCCATAGCACCTGGCCTCGTGACTCTTTATATATATAACCTTCCTCCTTGGTTGTGCATGAAGCGGAAGTTCATTATGATGCCGGTGCTCATACAAGGCCCGAAGCAACCCGGGAACGACATTGATGTGTACCTGAAGCCATTAGTCGAAGAACTTCTACAGACTGTGGTCCCTAGCAGGTGTACGTGTGTGGGATGAGCACAAGCGGGAGGAATTTGACCTAAGAGCGATGCTTTTCGTAACCATCAATGACTGGCCTGCTCTTGGTAACATTTCGGGACAGTCAAACAAGGGATACAATGCATGCACACACTTGTTTACATGAGCTCGAAGGTGATTATTTGGAAAAAGGTCGGAAGGTCGTGTACACGGGGCATCGTCGATTTCTTAGGATTACCCATCCCGTAAGAAAGAAAGGCAAGCATTACGACGGTGAGGCTGATCACCGGAGGAAGCCTCCCCATCGTGATGGTGTTGATATATTTGGTATGGTCAAGGATCTAGATGCAATATTTGGAAAGGGTCCTGGCGGACGGTCTGTTCCGAATGACGCTGCCGGAAACGCGCCCATGTGGAAGAAGAAATCTATTTTTTGGGAGCTAGAATATTGGAAAGTCTTAGAAGTCCGCTCTTCAATCGATGTGATGCACGTGACGAAGAATCTTTGCGTGAACCTGCTAGGCTTTCTGGGTGTGTACGGGAAGACAAAAGATACACCAGAAGCACGGGAGGACCAGCAACGTTGGAAAGACCCCAAAAATCTGCATGAGAGAGTTAAAGGACGTCATTTATCCATCTACGCTCTTACAAAAGCCAGAGAAGGAAATATTTTTTGAATGTCTGAGCAGTATCAAGGTCCCGTCTGGCTTCTCCTCCAATATAAAGGGAATAATAAATATGGAGAAGAAAACATTCCAGAACCTGAAGTCTCATGACTGTCACGTGATAATGACACAATTGCTTCCGATTGCATTGAGGGGGCTTCTACCGGAAAATGTTCGACTGCCCATTGTGAAGCTATGTGCATTCCTCAATGCAATTTCTCAGAAGGTAATAAATCCGAAATTCTACCGAGGTTGCGGAATGATGTGGTCCAATGTCTCGTTAGTTTTGAGCTGGTGTTCCCACCATCCTTCTTCAATATTATGACACATCTCCTCGTTCACCTGGTCGATGAGATTTCCATTCTCGGTCCCGTGTTTCTACACAATATGTTCCCCTTCGAGAGGTTCATGGGAGTCTTGAAGAAATATGTTCATAACCGTGCTAGGCCGGAAGGAAGCATCTCCAAGGGCTATGGAACGAGAGGAGGTCATTGAATTCTGTGTTGACTTTATTCCCGACCTTAAGCCGATTGGTGTTCCTGAATCGCGGCATGAAGGGAGACTAAGTGGAAAAGGCACGCTAGGAAGGAAATCAATGATATGTAGGGACGGGATTTCTTTGACTCAAGCACACTACAAAGTTCTACAAAGTTCCACCATGGTGGCTCCGTATATCGGTGAGCACAAGAACTTTCTACGCTCCCAGAACCCGGGGCAGTCGAACGATTGTATTAGACGTGAACACATGTCGACTTTCGGCGGTTGGTTGCAAAAACATCTCTCGAATAACGAAGATATTGAAGATCAGCTGTACTTGACGGCCCGGACACCATCTTCGATCGTAGTGACTTTCCAAGGGTACGAGATAAATGGGAATACATTTTACACGATCGCCCAAGATAAAAAGAGCACCAACCAAAACAGTGGTGTCCGCTTTGATGCAATAATGAATGAAGGCCCAAATGACACATATTATGGTTACATAGAGGATATCTCGGGAACTTGAGTATGGACCTTCTTTTAAGGTCCCTTTGTTTAGGTGCAAATGGGTCAACAAAACAGGAGGCGGGGTTCGGGTAGACAAGTTGTATGGAATGACAACAAGTGGATCTCAACAATCTTGGGTATAGAGACGAACCATTCGTCCTAGCCAAGGATGCGGCCCAGGTTTTCTATGTGAAGGATATGTCTAGCAAACCAAGAAAAAGGAAACATAAGGAAACAAATACATCAAACGATGAGCCAAAGCGCCACATAGTTCTTTCTGGAAAAAGAAACATCGTGGGAGTGGAGGACAAGACAGACATGTCAGAAGATTATAATAAGTTTGATGAAATTCCACCCTTCGGAGTGAACATTGATCCAAGCATCAAGTTAAATGATGAAGATGCTCCATGGTTAAGGCCGAAGAAGATTAAATGATGAAGATTCTCCATGGCACAAATGAGTATCTCAACGTGGCAATCAATTTCCCATTTATTTTTGTGTAATCATTTAACTGTATGTAAGATATGAAAAGTGGAGATGCGCCACGGGAGATTTCCCAACCCTTTCCCCAACACTCGTTAGATGAGATGTAGTCGTTCGGGGCTTGCAGGAAAAAATTCAAGGCGCAGTTTCGAAGATGTCGTAGGGCGTGTGCACCAACGACATCTTCGAGAACCGCGCCACGGGAGATTTCCCAACCCTTTCCCCAACACCGTTAGATGAGATGTAGTCGTTCAGGGGCTTGCAGGAAAAAATTCCAAGGCGCAGCTTCGAAGATGCCGTAGGGCGTGTGCACCAACGACATCTTCGAGAAACTCGCGCCACGGAGATTTCCCAACCCTTTCCCCAACACTGTTAGATGAGATGTAGTCGTTTAGGGGCTTGCAGGGAAAAATTCCGAGGAGCAGCTTTCGAAGATGTCGTAGGGCGTGTGCACCAACGACATCTTCGAGAAGCTGCACCACGGGAGATTTCCCAACCCTTCCCTTCATCCAGGGAATGAAACTCTGCTTGGCTTGTTGATCAGCTTGGCAAGGCGTATCGATGCTCCTTTTATAGGCACGGCACCTCTTCTACTTTGTCTTGTTCCTTCGACAGGGCGTCGTGCGCTACATGCTTTATCTCATCGAGCAGTGCGTCCACCCATGCGTTCTTATCCTACCGACATCTTTAGTCCCGGTTGTACCCACCAGCCGGGACTAAAGGTTACCCACACGTCCTTATCCCACCGACAGTTTTGTTAGATGACACAAAAAAGGATCTTTAGTCCCGGTTGTACCCACCAGCCGGGACTAAAGGTTACCCACACGTCCTTATCCCACCGATCGTTTTTGGCGCCACCTGCGTTCCCGCCTATTTTTCTTCCCGCGCTTTCCACCGCTTCCCGCCTCTGTCCTCCCGCCATTTTTTCACTATATATATGTTGGCTTGGCCTCCATTTACATATCACATCTAGACTCATATCCGCAAACCTCATCACCAGGTCACATGGCTTCCATCGTATCTCTAACCCTCCGGGAGGCGGAGGCGCTTTGCGCGTCGAACTACCCCTGCCCGCCGTGCTACCGCGTCCCTACCGGCTGGTTGCTGAGCGTCGGAGGGGTACCGGTCCCTCCTGTCCCTCTAGGTGTGGCGCGCGAGATGGCCATCACGAACCACTACTACTTCGAGCTCACGCTAGAGCAGCGGAGGAATCCCCAGTGGCATCCCGACTACAGCCCGACTTGGGAAAGCTTCTTCATCAATCGGCGTGAGAGGGCGCTCGCCGAGCACGAGGAGGGCGGCCCGCCTCCTTCGAACTTCAACGAGGCCGGCCGTCGGCTGTGGTGGTGCGGCCGGACTCTCCGTGGCGTCATGGCCTACCGTGGCCCCCGCTCGCGCTACCCTCGGTCCCAGCCCACGCGTGCTCTCCCGTCGAGGTTCGACTACCGCGACCCCGATGCCGCCGACGATGATGACGGCGACTACGACGACTACAGTGGCAAGTACTATAGGGCTAGGCACGAGTATGACTGAATGACTAGAACAGTCGAATCTGGCGATGTATCTTAATTAATTTTTAGTTGAGCTCTGTACTTTAATTCCATGTATGTGGTGGGAAACTTTTCTCCGAGGAGCTCTGTACTTTAATTTCAGTTCAATCGTAATAAATTTCGTGTCAACCACTTTATTGAACAAAACCAACCGACATCGACTTTATAAACTAAATTTAAACTAATAGAACCGACAACGACTTTATTGAAATTACAATAAAATAGATAAATTACTAGTCTAGTCTCTACTCGTCGTCGGAGGTTGTTTCCGTCCAAATGTCCTCCCACCGAGGGTCGTTTTCGGTCCAAGTTGTATTCGGGTTCTCGAGCTCGAAGGCGGCGACGGCCCGACGGTGGCGCCTGTCGGACCTGCGTTGTGCCCTAAGGTTAGCAAAGAACGCGTCGGTGTTGTCGGCATCGTTGGGGAACTACGCCCTCCACTGGCGCATCAACTGCTCGTCGCGCTCGGCGATGGCGATCCTGCGCTGCACCTGGCGGTGCCGGCGACGGTCCTCGTCGTCGACGAGGCACGGCGGCGGCGCGAGGAACTCCGCCTCCTCTAGCGATTCAACATCCGGGAAGTTCATGTCTCGCCCTGGCCGCCGAAAGCGCCACGCCGCCGCGTCGTAAGCGCGCGCCGCCAGCTCCGGCATGTTGTACGTACCGAGGGTGAGGCGGAAGCCAGCGGCGCGTATCTCGGCGGTGAACCTACCGCTCCGACGCACTCAAACGCCACGGAAACCGGACGCCCCTCGACGACGTGGAGGCATCCTGGAGATGAATGAGTGGAGGCGGTGGCGACGTGTGGTTGCGCCCGCACTCGTCGCTCTATATAGCGCACGCGGGGCATGGAACGTGTAAGCCACGGCTACACACGTCGCACGCCGGCGCCGGCGGGGCGAGGCACGTGGAAGCGGTGGCTACACGTCGCACGACGGCGTCGACGGGTAAGCGACACGTGTGGCACGGCGGAGGGACACGTGGCACGGGGAAGGGACACGTGTGGCACGGCGGCGGTGGCCAGTACATGGCGGTGACGGTGGTGGCCAGTACACGGAGGTGGCGGTGGCGGCGGTGGCCAGTACACGGCGGTGGCGGTGGCGGCGGTGGCCAGTACACGGCGGTGACGGTGGCCAGTACACGGGGGGTGGCGGTGGCGGCGGTGGCCAGTACACGGCGGTGGCGGTGGCCAGTACATGGCGGCGGCGGCGGTGGACACGTGTGGCACGGTGGTGGCCAGTACACTGCGGTGACGGTGGTGGCGGTGGCCGCACACGGCGGTGGCGGTGGCGGCGGTGGCCAGCACACGCGGTGGCGGTGGCGGCGGTGGCAGTACATGACGGCGTCGACGGGTAAGCGACACGTGTGGCACGGCGGAGGGACACGTGGCACGGGGAAGGGACACGTGTGGCACGGCGGCGGTGGCCAGTACATGGCGGTGACGGTGGTGGCCAGTACACGGCGGTGGCGGTGGCCAGTACAGGGCGGTGACGGTGGCCAGTACACGGCGGTGACGGTGGCCAGTACACGGCGGTGGCGGTGGCGGCGGTGGCCAGTACACGGCGGTGGCGGTGGCCAGTACATGCATGGCGCGGGCGGCGGTGGACACGTGTCGCAGTGCGGTGGCTTTTTTTTCATTTGAAATAAGGCGGGAATGAAACTCTTTTAAAAAAGTGGCCTTTGGACCCGGTTTGTAATACAAACCGGGACTAAAGTCCTTTTTTGCGCGCGCAGCGAAAACGTAGCAAAAATGGCCTTTAGTCCCGGTTTCTATTACAAACCGGGACCAAAAAGGGGGGCCTTTGGTCCCGGTTGGTGCCACGAACCGGGACCAAAGGGTCCTCCACTATATAAGCCAACACTTCGTCTCCGCGGAGATCAATCCCGCGGAGACGAAGCAGTTGGACGCCGCCAGGCTGCCCGACCGCGCCGCGCCCGCCGCTCGCCGCCGCCGTGCGCCACCACCTCCGCCGCCGCGTGCGCCACCGCCTCCACCGCAGCCTCCGCCGCCGCCCCTCCTGCCGCCGCCTCCCTCTCCGTCCGCCACCATCTCCCGGCCCGCGCGCGCGCCCCGTGCTCCCGCGCCCTCCGCGTCGGCCGCCGTCCTCCTCGACCACCGCCGCCGCCCGCGCGCCACCGCGCGCGCCTCCTCGATCGACCACCGCCGCACGACGCCGCCGGCCGCGTCGGCCGCCGTCCTCCTCGACCGTGTCCTCTCCTCTCCGTGGCAAGGTGAGCCGCGCACGCCCCGGCCCCTTTTTTTTCTTATTTATTTTTGTTAATTAGTGTATTAGTATATTGTTAGTATATTATTAATTGTTCGTATAGTTAATTATAAATTTTGTTAGTATAGTTGTTAATTAGTATAGTTGTTAGTATATATTGTTAATGTGTTAGTGTGTTAGTAAAATTAGTTAGTGTGTTAGTAAAATTAGTTAGTGTGTTAGTAAAATTAGTTAGTTAGTGTTAGTAAAATTAGTTAGAGAAAAGTTATAAAATTAGTTAGTTAGTGTTAGTAAAATTAGTTAGAAAAAAGTTAGTAAAATTAGTTAGAAAAAAGTTAGAAAAATTACAAAATAGATTCATTTGTGTCGGCGCCGCCCCGCGCACGCCGACGACTTAGACCGTGGCGGTGCCGAGTCCGTAGCGGTGCCGCCGCGACATAGACTTAGGGTCGCGAAATAGAGAAAGAGCGAGCGAGGAGGAGCGCTGAGTCCGTGGCGGTGCCGTACTCGCCGGCACCCCTGCCGACGCCCCAAAACAGGGTCATTCAATTCCCGCTACCGCTCCCGCTGTCGTTCCCGACTCCCGATCCGGATCGATCGATCCGGGTCGTGGAACGCGGCGTTAGTACAAAAGTAGTGAAGTTTTTTATTTAGCACAATATCATGTTTTTTATTTATATTAGTACATATATGATTTGTTTTCGTAGCTACGATGCCGCGACAGCCGCCGCGCCGTGGTCCGACTCTTCTAGAGGAGATGGAGCGAGATGGGGAGGTCCGGGACCGGGCTCCGCCGGGGTGGCACCGGGAGGTCTTAGCTTCCGGGTCGCGCACCTTGGTGCGGAATCCGGGTCCCGTTGTCGACCCGGATATTCTTTGGTGGAGGTCTTATGGGCCACGGTCGTTTCGGAGGAGCCGGCCCCGCCGGAGGAGGTAGCTCGGCGCATTGAAGCGGAGGACCAGCACGTTCGCCGTTACATGTACGCGTTAGACAACATGTATAGGACCGGATGGAGCGTTATGCGGGGATCTCATGTTAGCTATGCTCCCGTTGTTGTTCCGTGGCTTTGGGGGTACACCCGCCGCGGCTCGAGGACCCGGTCGGCGCCCTCTAGGACCCGGTCCGCGCGGTTGAGTGGTTGTAGTAGTGATTGATATGTATTAGGGTTAAATAAACATGAACCCGATCTATGTATGCATGTAATCTGCACTATCTGCTTTCAGCACTATATTATCGATCCTTAGTTAAGAACTACATATGTAACTCCATTTTCAGTTTTCTCGCATTATCCTTAATTTGATCATATGATGGTTCCTATGTATAGCTTGCGTGTCGTTGTAGAAAGCATGGAAAGAGATGAATTTCAAGAAAATTTCATGGAGAACCTCATAGCAAACGGTACTCGGATGATCGCGACGACGACGTTATTCCGGATGATGGCTGTGACGATGTCACCGCAACTTATTTGAATGACTCCGGTGAGGGAGCGGAGAATATTGAGGAAGAAGATCCTAGTGGCGCCGGTGAGGAACAAGATCATCATAATGGCTCCCGAACTGTAGTTATCACCGAGGTATATAAACTAATTAAGCCGCTGTTGATCGACTAGATGCATTAACTAATTAAATTGTACCGACTATGAATTATTTCTTTTTTAGCCCTCCGGATCGAGCACTTCTTCCGTAAAGTCGAGGAAGCGAGGCCCGGCCAAAAAGTTGGATGACGGTGTTAGGCACGACATCACCCACATCGAAAAGGATGGTAAACCGATTGCTCCAGAGAAAGGTGCAAAGGCATTTATAGCTCAATGCGGAGTGCTAGTTAGGGACCACGTCCCGATCACCGTTCGAGAATGGCACAAGCCGAAGGGACTAGTGCTGTCTGCAGAGGAAGAAGGTCAAGGTATTTATATCGATGATGTAGCCAAAAACAGCATTATGGACAAGCTCATGTCACATTTCAACATAGTACCCGAAGAGGGGGGTGACGCTGAAAAGGCCAAGATGGAGCAGGCCCTCCGCGAGTTTGGCAAGAAGAAGATGGCCGAACTATTCAAGCCACAAGAAAAGATTGCGCCGCCTTATCAAGATAAAGAAGACTCCGGACAATGAGAAGGTAAAAACTCACTGGGAAGAATTCGTGAAGTACCGCACGGAGTCAGAAGAATTTAAGAGAAGGTCGGAAATAAATAAGGCAAATGCTGCGTTGAAGCTATATCACCAAATTCTGGGTCCAGGTGGATACAGGGCTAACCGTCCTAAGTGGCAAGCAGCTGAGGCGGAACTGACTAGTAAAGGGATCAGATTAGGGACACACGGTTGGATCGAACGGTGCAAGGAGTGGTTCTACGGGATTGGGGGAACGTTGGATCCGTAAACAGGGAAGTGCATCTATAAGAAAGCTCATCCGAAGGTTCCCATTGATGCCCTGGAAAGAGCACATAGGGACGTGGAGGCGGGGTTGTTCCAGCCCGAAAGAGAGAACGATGAGCTGACACGCGCCCTTGGGAACAAAGAACACGGCGGACGAACACGAGGCACAAAAGGCTCCGTTCCGTGGAAGTATGGCTTTCCTGCGGAAAGGAAGAGATTTCCTGATAAAAGCCATGAGAGGAGGAAGGCAAGGGAAACAGACCGCCTGGCTAACTTAGAGGAGGGTATGAGCACCATGAAAGCCCAATTAACCATGGTAACCCAAGTACTTACATCTCGGATGGCTCGGGGGCAGGTCGTAGATCCTGCATTGCTCAATGCCATCGCCCCGCCGCAATCTCAACCACACCGGAAAAGCAGCGTGGCTTCCTCTCGACAGGTGGATAATGATGATGATGATGACCAGGTGGTCGAGCCTCCTCGCTACCCCCCCTCGTGGATGATCTCACCGAGAGCCGTCCTTGTGAGCTGCATGTTAAAGTTTTCAACCTATCCTTCAAGGCGGCGGTCGGCATCCTCTTACCTACAAGGTCTTACCATTGCCGTTCGGTCCAAGACGACTTTGCTCGTTGTGATGGTGGATGAAGTGTTGAGAGATTATGAGGGGTTGGTGCTTGAGCACCCTGCAGGTGAAGATGGGGAAATCAAAGAACTGGGAGAAGCCCGTAGAACCACCGTGCAATGGCGGAAGGAGAACATTGTGTTTCCGGGTGAGAAGCCAACAAGCGAGGCCACCTCCGCCTCCTCCGCCACCCGTGCGGTCTCCTCCGCGTGATGATTCTCCCCGTGCGCGATGATGATTCCCCTATCCATGACCGAGTCTGCTCCGCGTGAAAATACTCCGCCGCCTCCTCCTCCTCCTCGTCGGGAGACTCCGCCGCCTCCACTTAAGCAAAAGAGGAAGCGGTCCGCGGCACCTCCTACAACTCCGAAGAGATCATCAACTCCAATGAGGGCACGAGACTCCGGAGTTGTTACCACATGAGCAGACCGAAGAGCAAAAGGCGTTTCTTGCGCCGAAGAAGATGTTTATTCCACCGCGGACGGTGAAGCACTTTGCCGAGACGAGAATGAAGAGACCTGAGCCGAGAGCTGATTATGACCGCTCTCTTGGACGAGTCCTCTAGAGCGAGCAAAGAAGCAAAAAAAGTCGCCCGGCTTGGACAGCAGGACATTCAGGCCGCACCCCACTTCATCGTCGAGCCATATCATGATCCGAGAGACGGCATCGATGATCGAACGGGCGGCTAGAGCTCGGGGAGCATCGGTTGAGTACGAATATTACTATCCAACGGCTCAAGTGGTAAACACGTATAGATACGTAAAAGATCTCGTCAAACCCGGCGAGCTCGCGCGTCTAGGGACTCGGATGCGAAGGTTGCATGAATGGTACCTGAAAGCTCTGTCGAAGAAGTGAAAGCTACCTCACGGTGTATCTTAGAGATGAGCATTACTTCCGGGGGAAGACGAGATAAACCTTGAGTTAGAAGAACTGTTTCAGTTATTCAATCAAGACGCCCTCGACAAAGCTATCATCGGTTGCTACTGCTCGTAAGTGATTTATTTGTGTAATTAAGTTTGTAGCTCATTCATTTGCACTAACAATTATCCTCATTATATTCTTTGTGTACGCTATACATTTAATTATGCAGAATGAAGAAGCTGGAATACAAAAGAGGCAAGCTCCTACCGCTGGGGTTCATAGACCCAAACACAGTTCATGAAGTTACGGTTCAAGACTTCGCCAAGGACACAGAGGACAACATCGTAATGTTTTTAGAGAAGCAAGCAAACAAAGAGGATATATTCTTTCCCTACAACTTCAAGTGAGTGTTATATATAACATACATTATGCTTGTGCACCTTCCACTTTATTCTCGTAATCATTGAGCTATGCTTGTGCAGTTTCCACTTTATTCTCCTAATCATTGATCTTCCCCTTGGAGTCGTAAAAGTCATGGACTCGAAACGTAAAGAATATGCGGAATGGGCGGACATGGCTGCCATCCTCCAGAGGTAGTTTCAATCAATTTTGTATTGGCATCTTCATGTGTTCTAATTCGAAGATATCATCAACTAATCAATTACTCATTTACTCATTATTTTTTGCCGGGCAGGGCTTGGAAACGGTTCATCAATACTGTTCCGGGTAAATGGAAACCGGAGCTTACATTTGAAGATTACCCTGTAAGTAGTACTATATATATAGCTATGTCCGTAAAACTTTATATATGATATTTACTTTCAATACGATGCTTGATTATTAGTTTGATCGAACTATTTTTTCGTAAAGTGTATGAGGCAGGAACAAGGGAATAACTTATGTGGATACTACGTCCGCACCTTCATGCGTGACATGGCCTGTCCCAAGGGTGGGGATGCCCGTATACACCACACTCGTGTACGATAACAAAATTTCACAATTAATCTTAATTAGTACCATCTATTGTATTGAGTTCCATTCATATATTGATCTCCCTTTTTAAATATAGATGACACGCCCGCGGAACACTCTCATAACGGAGGATCAAATAAAAGCAATTCAAGAGGAAATCGCGGGATTCTTTATTACCGAGGCCCTTACCCCAGGTGGAGAGCACTATCGGCGGATCGTGACGGGGGATGAAATCCGTCGAGGAGATGTTGTATTGTAAATATGCATGCATTACGTGTACCGTTGACGATGTCGTGTACCGTTGACGATGTCTATATATATTCATGACGATTTGTGGTTTCTTGAATGATATATATGCATTGCTGAAACTCCGCCGCGGCAGAGAAACGCCTGTTTCTCGCCGCGGCGAGAAACGCTGGTACAGCCCTAAACCTGTGCCGCGGCAGAGAAATAGCAATTCTCCGCCGCGGCGGAGAAACCTAGGCCCGGTTCGTACCACGAACCGGGACCAAAGGCCTTCCACCGCGAGCTCCCTGGCCGCACCACGTGTCGAGGCCTTTAGGCCCGGTTCAACTTTGAACCGGGACTAAAGGGTACCCCCTTTAGTCCCGCCCAGTTGGTCCCGGTTTGGGAACCGGGTCTGAAGGCCCAAATGGACCGGGCCTACTGCCCCTTTTTCTACTAGTGAATGCATTTAAAATGATGCTCATGACTGCACAAACAGCTTCCTAATTAGGGTTTGCTAAACAGGGATGTTACAAAGACCACATCTCCAGCACAACTTCAAGGTATTTTTTTATTTTTTCTTATAATGTTTAGTATTGATTGCATGGATCTTTCTTTTGTTGCAAGCCATACTTACAAAATTCAATGTTTGTCCAACATGTTCAAGTTAATTAAGCTCAAGATAAGATGTGATTGAAATTTCTAAATATGAGGAACACGTATGCATGAATGTTAACCATAAATCTCCGTACAAATGAATCATTGATGACACAATACTTTCAATTTCATTAAAACCCACTTGATAAAAATTAGATGATAATGCTCTAAGAGCTCTCTGAACATACAAGAGACTTGATGCTACTACTAGATAAAAGCAAAAATTGAACTAAGATTACAACCTGAAGATGATATGATAATCTAAACAGCATAAAGACTTGATAGAACTCCCCCAAGCTTGAGTGTTGATGCACCTCTTATTTCTTCTCCTTCTTCTCCTGATGCTCCGGGTCACGATGTTCATTAAGATCATGAAGCAAGGTCATCATGAGGTTGTAGGATTCCTTGAACTCCTTAAAACTTTTGCCAAGGTCCTGCCAATTCTTCTCTTCTGCTCTCTCCTTGCTCGTCCTCCAATCTAGTGTTGATGCTTCTTCTTTTGTTGTGTCCCTGCGATGAAGATTAACAACAAGATTTATGTAGGCCATGGAGTTCTTTGGAGCTTTCCCACCAGTACTCATGTGATAAGAGAGCCTCAAGTTCTTAGGCGGCGACACCACCCACACTACATCAAGAGTTATAGGAGGAGGGTGAAGCTTCCCCTTAAACTCAGCGTTGGTGATATACTTTGTGGGCCTCCTCTCCTTGCTCTTCATCACCTTCTTCTTCTTTCTTCTTCTTTCTTCTGCTTTTCCCTTTCTTCCGCATCTTCATCATCAAAGGGATCCCTCCTCTTTCTCCTCCTTCCCATGGAAGAGCGCTCGGGGGAGTCCTCCGAAGACATAGCTAGGGTTTTTGGTGGAGGCAATTCTGAAAGACAGGGTAGAAAACAATTAATGTTCGCTCGAAAAAGACTCGATGCAAGATTAGATCGGCAGAGGGTGGTTTATATTGATGGGTTTTGGGTAAAAACGAAGAGTTTGAGTCAAAAACGGGGCCAAAAGGGAGTCTGAGGCGCGGACGAGCATGGGTGGCGCGACCAGAAGTTTGGGCCGCGCCACATGTGCTCTTTCGCCCCTCGTGGCTCCATTTCACCCAAATCTTTCGCAAATCTTCCTTATTTTGCAAAAAATTAACTATCCTAAAATATGAACAGATTCCGAGATCGCTACGAACCAGATTTTGACTTTTATTGGTTTATGGTGTTCGGCAGAAGGAAATTTTCGGTGATGATGGCTTCTGGAGTCTGGAGGTGTACTTCCTCCATGTTTCCAATGAAGTGCTCTCCTGCAATATAATGTTTAAGACGTTGTCCATTAATGACATGAGGCTTACCCTTGTAATCTCCATGGAGACGGATGGCTCTGGAGCAACACACCTCTTGCACAACCAATGGACCTCGCCATCTTGATACTAGTTTACCTACAGAGAACATGGAACGTGAGTTGAACAATAACACTTGGTCTCCTACTTTGAATTCCCTTTTCTTTATCCTTCTAACATGCCAAATTTGAACCTTCTCTTTAAACAACTTCGTACTTTCATAAGCTTCATTTCTCCATTCATATAGTAAATTAATGTCTAAGATTCTCTTTTCACTAGCAGTTTTAAAATCAAAGTTAATTTCCTTAATGGCCACCTAGCTTTGTGTTCTAATTCTACATGTAAATGACAAGCTTTTCCATAAACCATTCTATAAGGAGACATTCCCATAGGATTTTTAAAATAAGTTCTATAAGCCCATAAAGCTTCATTAATTTTAGTTGGCCAATCAGACCGGGACTTATTAACTATATATCTTTTCCAATATAAGTTTCAATTCTCTATTACTCAATTCAACTGGACCACTAGTTTGTGGGTGATATGGAGATGCTACTCTATGATTAACACCATATTTAACCAAAGTATTTCTAAAAACTTGATGAATAAAGTGAGAACCACCATCAGTAATTAAAAATCTAGGTAGTCCAAACCTGGGAAGAATGATGTCCTTGAACATCTTCATTGCAGTAGCATGATCAGTACTCCTTGTTGGAATTGCTTCCACCCATTTAGTAACATAATCCACTGCAACCAAAATGTGAGTATACTGCGACTTCTTGGCCAGAAATGGTCCCATAAAGTCAAATCCCCAAACATCAAATGGTTTAAGAGGTAAAGTATAATTCATAGGCATTTCATTTATCTTACCAATGTTACCGACGCGTTGACATTTATGACAAGCTTTAACATAAGCAGCACAATCTTTAAATAAAGTAGGACAATAAAAACCAGATTGCAATACCTTTGCAGCTCTGCGGTCTTCCGCGTGATGGCCTCCATACGGACTGTCATGGCAGTATTTTATGATGCCCTGCTATTCAAACTCGGGCACACAACGTCTAATAATACCATAAACTCCCTTCTTATATAGAAAAGGATCATCCCAAAAGTAATGTCGAAGGTCATAAAAGAATTTCTTTCTTTGTTGATAGGTAAAATGTGGTGGCATAACTTTCCCAACAATAAAATTAGCATAATCAGCGAACCATGGGGAAGCTACTCTTGCACTAGACACATTAATATTTGTAAGTTGTTCATGAGCAAAGCTATCATTAATAGGGGTTGGATCATCCGGAATGTTTTCCATTCTAGACAAATGACCAGCAACAGGATTATCTTCACCCTTTCTATCAACAATATGTTAATCAAACTCTTGCAATAATAAAACCCATATAATAAGTCTAGGCTTAGCATATTTCTTATTCATAATATATTTAATAGCAAAATGATTAGAGTGCACAATAACTTTAGAATCTACTATGTAAGGTCTAAACTTATCACAAGCAAAGATAACAGCTAAGAATTCCTTTTAGTAGTAGCATAATTTCTTTGGGAACCATCAAGAGTCTTACTAGCATAATATACAAAATTAATTTCTTATCAACTCTTTGTCCCAAAACAGCACCTACTGCATAATCACTTGCATCACACATAATTTCAAAAGGTAAATTCCAATCAGGCGGTTGAATAATAGGAGCACTTATTAAAGCATTCTTCAAAACATTTAAAGACTCCACACAATCATCATCCAAATAAAATGGAACATCCTTTTGCAAAAGATTAGTAAGAGACTTTGATATCTTAGAAAAATCCTTAATGAATCTTCGATTAAAACCAGCATGCCCAAGGAAACTTCTTATACCTTTAATATCCCGCGGATATGGTAGCTTTTCTATGGCTTCTATCTTCGTGCGGTCCACTTCAATGCCTCTTCCAGATACTCGATGACCAAGGACTACACCTTCTGTAACCATAAAGTGGCACTTCTCCCAATTAAGGACTAGGTGTTGATCCTCAGACCGCTGCAGAACTTTGTTAAGATTGAATAGGGAATCATCGAAAGAGGTACCATAGATAGAAAAATCATCCATAAAAACTTTCGTAATCTTCTCAATATAATAAGCAAATATAGCATTCATGCATCATTGAAAAGTAGCAGGAGCATTACATAAACCAAATGGCATTCTTCTATAAGCAAAAGTACCAAAGGGACAAGTAAAAGTAGTCTTTTCTTGATCATGTTTGTGCACATGTATTTGAGAAAAACTAGAATAACCATCAAGATAACAAAAGTGTGAATGCTTAGACAATTCTAACATTTGATCAATAAAAGGTAAAGGATAATGATCCTTTTTAGTGGCTTTATTTAATTTTATGAAATCAATGCACATTCTATAACCAGTAACAGTACGCTGACGAACAAGGTCATTTTCATCATTTGGAATCACAATGATTCCACCTTTCTTAGGAACACAATGAACATGACTCACCCATTTACTATCAGCTATAGGATAAATAATACCAACTTCTATGAGTTTGATTACCTTATTTCTTACCACTTCCTTCATTTTTGGATGAAGACGGCGTTGATAATCAACAACGGGCTTAGCATCTTCTTCCAAATTACTTTTATACATACATAGAGCTGGACTTATACCTTTAAGATCATCAAGAGAATATCCAATAGCCGGCCTATGATCACGCAATACCTCCAGTAATTTTGTTTCTCCCTCTCCTGAAAGATTAGCACTAATAATAACAGGATATATATTTTTATTATCGAGGTATGCATATTTCATATCATCGGGCAAAGTTTTTAATTCAAAACTAGGATCTTCCTTGGGTGGTAGTAACACTCCAAGATTATCAGGTGGAATATGCAATTGTAAATGCGGCAGTTGTTGAGGTAAAATTTGTTCTAAAGCTTCTCTTTCATTACTATATGGTTCCTCCTGATTAAGTACATATCGTTCCACCGCGTCCGATGAAGCGACTGCCACAAAAGAAAGAGTTTACACAATATATTTTTTAAACTTTTCTTTTTCTAAGTGCTTATCAGTAAACTTAGAAAAATTAAACTCTAACCTTTCTCCACCACATTTAATAAACACTCTCTTTTGGCAAGTAAATTTCAGCACCAACAATATGCAAGAAAGATCTACCAAATATAATAGGACAAACTGCATCTTAGGAGCAACCAAGCACAATGAAATCACTGGGATACTTAATCTTTCCTACTAATACTTCAACATCTATTACCATACCAAGAGGACTAATAGACTCTCTATTAGCAAGTTGAATAGTTATACATGTTCCCTCCATGTGTATATGATCAATATCGGGCTTTATTTGAAGATAAAGAGAATATGTTATCACACTTATACTGTAACACCCCAACTTTTGCAACCTTGTTTAGTGTCCAGAATGCAAAAATCAGGGGGAACAAAAACGTTTTCTAAAGATGAATTGTCTTGATCTGCTTGTGCATGAACTGTCTTGTTCTGCTTATTGATGAGTTGTCTTGATGTGCTGGTTTAAAATTTTCTTGAACACTTCCACACACCAATACCACTTCTTCACAACCAAGCCTTGACTAAGTCCTAAAAACAGTTATCAGATTCAATCTTTGAGCCTCTAGCTATGTTCCTCCTTTGCCATCTGAGGCAATGCACTTATCCCTTGATCTACCCCTTCATGTGCACATCCCAACCCTACCAATGCCATGGGCCAGATCACCCATCTACCCACTTTTTCTTGAGGGTTTTGAAGCCAAGTCAATAGGATGTTCTGGCAGGCTTAAAAGATTCAAACTTTGGCAGTTGATCCTTAATCACCTACGAGTGTTATAGGAGAAATCAAGGCATGGATCTCATCTATGCAACTTCCTTTACAAATCCAACGTCTTGCATGTCTCATGCTATCTTTGCAACCCATATTTTCATCTGGATCTTATACCCTATCCAATGTTTAAACTCTAGATCCTTTCTCTCACTTAGTCTTTGTTTTTCTTTAATTCAAGTTTAATCTTCACCAAAACCAAGAGTGGATATGATGGCTACATTATGTAGTAATCATCTACCCTTGAGAAAATATTTTTTTTCTCCAAAAATTGTTTTACCCCAAAATCCTATTTTAAGATCTTTGTCTATTTCTCACTACAAAACTACTTCAAGTTTTATCAAAGCTTTTCAAATTATTTTCTCAAATAAAATGGGAAGTGTGTGTGGTATTTTATATCACCTTATTTTCCACCCAAAATTAATTTCTATATAGTTATCTTCTGGGTTTTATTTTCTTTTTGAACCAAATGCATGTTATGGTGCTTGTACCATTTCTGCTTATTTTAAAATTTGAGAAAACCTACCTTGCCTAGTAATGCAAGTAGAGCATTTTTGAAATTCTTATACTACCTAGCCACTCTCCATATTTTCAAAAAATTATTTTCAATTGATTCCTTTCAAATTGGCCATAGCCATAGGAAGTGATCCAAATATGTACCTTATGAAATAAAATTTAAATTGGTAACACCTAGGCAACAAATGTACCCCCTTGATCTCTCTCACCTAATCACATCTATCTAGCCATGATCCTTCTTAGATGGTCATTTGCCCATCATTGGCCTTAATGCCCATTTCAATCTCCTTTTCAAAAATCTATCAATTTAAATTCTAAAAATTTACTTTTGGAATTCCACCACTATCATCACCACCTCTTGCTTACTTGCATGATCATATATCCATTTCCCTTGGACCAATCTTGTTTAGCACAAAAGGATAGGCCGGCCATGCATGCTTTGGAATATTGCATGTGGCCCTACTCCTTCTCTCTCTCTTTCCCATTCTCTCACTTGTCTTGACCATTCAATGGAGCAGCCACGAGCATACACCACCCCAGCACCCCGCTCTCCTCTCTGGTCGACACTAGCTGTAGCTACAGTACCTCTTTTGGCAGGTTTCATTTGGAAAGCATGAGAGAAGGAGAGAGAGGCCGGTACATGTGTCCTTGGCAAAATCTTGAAGGACAATATTGCTGCAGCCCCTTCCTTTTCATCCACCCGTGACCGCTCGAGTACAGGGACCCTACACGCCCATGTACCCTCCTGGAAGCAACTCTACCACACCCTAGCCACCCCCTCGCTCTTACCGCCATGCACGCCCTTGGCATGCCCCAAAACATAAACGAGCACCACAAACCTAGCCAGCGCGCCACCAGCTTCCCATCATCGTTCCTGGTCGCACCCTAGAACGAGCCAACCCTTGTATTCTTCCTGTTGGCTGCAAACGACGCCGCTCTGGATGCCGACCCAGTGTCAAGCACGTGGTGCGCGTGCGCCAGGCGACCTCCATCCGAGCTGACCCAGCCTTCCACGGCACGTCCTCTCGCCGCAGGCCCCTCCTCGCCCCAGTGAACCCTCTGGCGCAGTCCTCTCCTCCTCCTTGTCCCGTTTCCCATGTCCCATGCGCCGCCCTGATGCTGGCCAGTGCGCGCGTGCCATCGCCGCGCGGACATGACCGGTCCAGCGGTTCTGCACCCTGCGCCCTGCCTCCTCTCCCTTACGCTGCACGCATCCATCGTTTTGACACCTCCTTGAGCGCGTGCAGCGGCATGACAGAGCCGCCCAGTCCACCCAATCGCATCCGCGCACACTTCGCACACGAGCCCGTACACCACGTCCATGATACACCCCCTCTCTCCCTTTTTAAGCACGACCCCGAGAGCCATCCTCCAGACCACCTCACTCTATCCCTCCCTCACCGTGGAACCAAGAGAGTGAAGCCCTGCAGCGTTCTACCCTGGCGGAAGCTGAGGCCGAGCCGCAGCTTGTCCGTCCGCCGCTTGTGGTGGACGAGGCTGCGCGCCACCCTTCTCCGCCCTTCCTCTCTCCTCTTTTTCTTCTGCATGTCCTTCTCTACCTCTCTGGGCACTTCATCGACGCCTCTTATATGCCAGGAACTCGACCCGAGGTCGCCGGCGTCGAGTCGCTGCCCGTGCCGACGCGGAGGACGTCTTCGTCCGTGCGGCCGGCCTAGAGTTTCGCCTTCGTGTCAGACACGCCAGGAGGGACCGCCTCGAGCTCCTGCATCATCTCTTCGCGTCTCCGTCGCTGCAGGCATCGCGCCGTCCGTGGCGTTCGTCCCCAACCTCGCCGAACTCACCTTCGCCCGCGCACGTCGCACTCGCACCAGGAAGCTCCGCCAGCCGGACTGCCGGAGACCCAGGCAGTACACTGGAAGGCAACGCCGCAGCACCTTTCACGTCGCTCTCCGTCGCCCTGCGTCCCTGCGGTGAGCCTTCCGGTCCTCGCCGTCGTGGAGCTCCGTTGCTGTTCTGCCCCGACACGGAGGACGGCGTCGTCCGCGTCGCCGTCTAGGAGCTGCTCAGTCCGCCTCCGTCGCTAGCGCCCTCTGCCGGTGAGCATCCCGCCGTCCCTGTTTTGTCTCCGTTTTAGAGCGCATGCCGCCGCCGTTCTCTCGTCGTCTTGGGTGCGTCCGACGATCCGATCAGGATCGAACGAGCGCATGCACGCATCCTCGTCGTGCTTGGCTGCATGACTGCCGGCCCCGCCTGGTCCATGCAGAGCTGCGTCCTCCCGCGCGTACGTGAGCGGAAATTGCTCCGGCCCATCTTGGATTTTCTCAGATCTGGAGATCCGGCCCGATTTGTTTTTGTTCCTTTTTACCTTTTCTAGCAAATTGTTCCTTGTATATCAGCCCTAGGTTTTAATTCACTAAAATTTCCATGCCCAACCAAATCGCTTTATTCAAGTTTCCATGTGTGTATAAATAAAATTGGAACCACCTGGGGCTGCACGCATGTTAATCCCTACTCTAGTTATTTACTGGTAATTTTATTTCTGAAATGTTGCTGTTGTGTTGTATAATTGATTGTGAGACCTCTGAGTATTTGTTGTCAGTGGGGAAAATTTTGTTTGAAACTACATGTGAGTAGCTTCATTTTGGTATAGGGTAACCTAGCAGGAGCTTCCTGGATTTTTGTGTTGGTTTAAAGGTTAGATCTGACCAGTAAGGACTTTGGTGATTTTTATTTTGAAAAATAAAAATGTTTTTGGAACAAACCCAAATACCAGTAATAGGTATCACCATAGGCTACTAGTTTGCCAACGGAATTATTTTTGTGACCTATATTTTATTTCTGGGGATTTTAGAACCAAAACAGAGTACCTTTTTAGTATAAAAATTGTGGTAATTATTTTATAGCTCAGAAAAACGTCAAACCAATTTTGTTGGGTCACATATTTCAGTATATATCTATTTGTATGCTTGTTAATGGCTTGTTATGCTCTGGTCTCTGTTTGCCTTAAAAATGGTTTGCTCTAGTTTCTGCCTTGTCAAAATGTTTAAAAATATTTAATAGCTTATTTTTGAAAACTTCCAGTGCATGTGAGTTCCACATGTTAATAGTTTCCGGCAGATATGCTTCATATATTTTTGTGAGCAACAGAAATATTTAGGTCATTTATTTAGTTCCTAAGCCATTTCTGGTTTCATAAAAATCATATCTATTGTTTTAAAAACCCAAATTTAGTGAATCCAATTTATGTAGCTTTATAAAGTCAAGCTTTACTAACTGTGGTTTTACCAAATTTTTGTGTGCATTTTTATAGAGTGGTTTGTTAATGTGGTGTTGTTGCTTATTTTGCTCATAGGAAAATTGTGTTGTTTATGTTTAAAATGTTTTTTTTATGAACCTTGGCAACAGACCCCTACTGATGGTTTCCAAAGGTCATTAGTCACCTTTGATTGTGAAGATTATGATTTGTTGTGAGGTAGAGCCTTTTTAGCAAAATAACCATTTTTCCCTAGGTGTTATTATTTGATGTGTTTAGTGTCTCTGATTTAGTGGTTTGCTGTTGTGTGTTGTTGTGTGGTTTGATGTTATTCCTAGAGATTGATTGCCTTCCCTTTTATTTTGCGACGTTAGAATGCGAGTACTATCGGAGAGGAAGGAGAGGATCATGGCGAGGACTTTGAAGAGGAAGGAAGAGCAGATGGTTCGTGAAGATGAAGTCCAGGGACAAATAGCCAACCAAGGCAAGCCACCTCTTGATGCATCTCTGATCCTATATATCTTACTCTTGCATTATTGCAGGTTTTATAAAGTGCATGTCTTTTTATTTTCATTTCGATGGTTAGTGCCACCCGGAGTTTTATTAATCCACCCTTAGGTTGCAGCCCTCATTGGTACCTACTGATCACACCTCTATTAGTGATATGGTGCTTATCACCTTGTCATCCTTGTCGCCATTTTTCGAAGAATAATTGGACTATAGGTTGGGAGCCCTGGAAAAATGGTTATGAAAATGTTTTCCTGAAAAGGAGTTTTTCGAAAACCTTGGAATGGGGTAGCCCTGCCCAAGTGTGGTTTTGTGTACATGTTTTTGAGCAGAAAGGACTTGCTTGGAGCAAGAGAAGTGAAGAAAATTGTTTTCGAAAACCTTTTGTTGACTGAGTACATCACCGGACCTAGCCAGTACAACCACATTACCCTTTAGTGGGACGGGGCGTAGCGTAGTAGTTTGTCTCGCCATAGTCTGGGTCCTGCAAGTGTAAGGGGTAGTCCGAGCATGGACACCTATCGACCGGGCCTTCCCGACGTATTGGGGACGCCTTTCCTTCTCTTTAGATGGCAGGGGTACAACCTATGAGCTCCCATTGAATAATGCCCCGCAGTTGGTCGCGGCATTCCGGAGGGTCGAGCTGGTCGGGGAATTTGCTACTCCTGGGTAAACGACCCCTCGGACTCTGGTGTTGGGAGGTACAACTCTAGGCGGCATGTCTTAGGCTATGGCGAGCAGGCGAAAAACTACGATCGGGTATTTGTCGTGGCATATGTTATTATGCAGGGATGATGCCCACACGATGAGTATTCGGATCTTGTGGGGAAAGTGTACAACCTCTGCAGAGTGTAAAATCTATTCGAATAGCCGTGTCCGCGGCAATGGACGTGGGAAAGGAAGTGCTGAGTATCAAAAGGAGTTTTGGTTTATAAAAGTGTTTTCTCAAAAACTGTTTCGGGAAAATGATACCAGTGGGACTGGTGGAAATGTACCTGGGAGGTACGGTGGAAAGTTGCAAAAGTTGTTTTGGCCATATGAGATGGCCGGAAAGGAAAATGGGTCATCCTTACCTATTAGTCTGCAAATAGTCTTATTTTCAAAAAGGTTTTTCAACAAAGATATAGGGGTCATATTCTCGAGAGAAACCACCTCTCACTCCTAGTCGCCCTAGAATAGTGCATGTTCCTTGCTACTGCCGAATTGCATATCCTTTACTTCTCTCTAAGGTGGTTTGCGAGTACAATTCATAATGTACTCATGGCTTTGTCCCTGGCTATTTACTTGGCCAGACTTGGTGGAATCCGACAGATGAAGAAGGAGTTGATGACGTCTATGCGAGCTAGGAACGTCTTCCCAGTCAGTTGCCTGTAGGGTTATGGCATGACTTGGGCCATGCGAATGCTTTCGTCTGAAGTATCTCCGCTGTGTGATTGTTGATCTCCTGCCATTGCGGCTCTTATGTAAGTATTGGTCATGTGACCTGTTGTAATCTTTTTATTCGGTATTGTAATGGATGATGTATTTGGTACCAGTTCGGTTATGCTTTCACGACACACTGATCATGGGATCGTGAATGTGTATGCATAACGGGTGTTTCGGGCAGCTAGTCCGGGGACCCACAGAGCTGGTATCAGAGCCATCCTGACTGTAGGAGACCCTAGTTAGCATGGACGTTAGTTAGGAAACAAGTACTTTGAGAAAAAACTATTTACGAAACAAATTTCTCTTTAATAAACGGAAGCATAGCTTCTAATTTTCTTATCCCTTCAAACTTCTAATTCTTACCTCGCTCTTTGATTTTTAAAGCTTTGAAAGCTTTTAATTATACTATCTCGTCCTTTTTCCAAATCAACATATTGGACGATGCCCCAACTCAGACTGGGAGTCTCGAAGTCGAAGATGGATCAACCCTTCAGAAAGTCTCAAGTATCTCCAACTGCAGCTACTGAAGATTGGATGTTGACTTAGCAGTACGCGTATAGGGATAATAAGATCATGTCCTTGGTTGTCACCAGACTCTGTCAAGGAGCTGACCTTGTTCCTCAGTGGACTTGCACTTTTGCAGTCGTCAAGGATCAAGTCCTTAGTTCTTGACTAGTAATTTTTAGGCCAATCATGAGAAGTTGTCGACTTGGAGTACCTCCACAGCTACCCCTCTGAACACCTCCAAAGACCTCACATCCCTGGAATGTCGAGACAAAAGATTCTACGCAGCTTTCGCCTTTGCCTCTACATCGACGACTCAACACCAGACCTGCTTCACCACCACCTGGTTCGAGGATCCATGTTGAAGTCGATATCAGCAAGAGGAAGACGTCTACATCTCTGACCAACCCAAGCCTATATGATGGATAGGACAAACTCAATTGTTTTGGATTGAGCTACCCCGCGTATCAGGCATCCCTAGGATCTTAAAGTCCCTCGTGTAGTTTTCATGATTGCTTGTGGTGTTGTGAATTTGCTGCTTGAGTGCTTGTGATTGCTTGTTGTGTGTATGCTTGCTCTAGCCTTTCGGCCTGAAAAACCCATTTTGTGTGGTAACCCTGTCTAGGAAACCCTCCCTATGATGTTTTCCTCGCATTCGGTCAAAAGTCTGATAGAAATTCTAACCGTTAGTTTACAAAGTTAACGGGAAACTCTAACTCCAACTTGGGTAACAACTAGAAGCCACCCTGTTTTCCCGAAATGCCCAACTCCAGTACGACATTCAACTCAACACATCCTGTGATGCCAACGAAGTAGAAGCCAGTGCCTTCAAGATCGACTGCAACTCCACGAGAAGATGAAGCCATACCAATTTCGTCTAACTGTAGAGCATAATCGCGCTAACCCAGAGGTTATCTTCTTAAAACCTCAGCCTGACTCACCTTCTAACAAGATAAGTGAGCTGTGGCCCCAAAGCCAAGTTACTCGGCAAGGTCCATCTGGTCCTCTTCAAGTGAAGCCTTTGAAGACAACTCAAGGCTCAAGATTAGTGTATTTTAGTCAACACCAACCCTAAGGCTGAAAATTGTGTCGCCGACCGTAGTTGCAGCTTTATGTGAAGACCACCAGGAGTTCCGCTGACTTACTAGCTTAACAAGCGCCCTGTCAGCAGTAAACGCCGTGCGTGCCTCTTGAGGCTGAGGACTGCACTTCGTCCGTGAAGATTCTTCAACTCAAGCCGGGAGATCGATGACTTCTTCAAAAGCGCCCGATAGAACCCCATGGCAGAAGCTCTGAGTTTTCCTGAACCCGCGTTGAACAATCTTAAGGGTGGAAGACTTCATCTTCCACTAAAATTTGAGGCTAACCCTAAAACTTTCGACCCTTCGAAAGCACCGTTAGGATGCTCTAACCCTCCAAGAGTCATGGACCCCTCGAAGACGGTTAGGAAGCTACAGGTCTAACACCGACATAGAGAAGTCAACCTCTTCACGAAGCTTCCCCTCGGCGGAAATCTAAAGTGTCTCTCCAAAGCTGAAGCTGTGACTTTCCGACAACGACACGCGTACCGGAGGATGGAGTCTAACTTAATTTAACTTCTAACAACCTCTCTAGTCCTACACCTAGTAATCTCGGGACGAGATTATTTTAAGGGGGGAAGGATTTGTAACACCCCAACTTTTGCAACCTTGTTTAGTGTCTAGAATGCAAAAATCAGGGGGAACAAAAACTTTTTCTAAAGATGAATTGTCTTGATCTGCTTGTGCATGAACTGTTTTGTTCTGCTTATTGATGAGTTGTCTTGATGTCCTGGTTTAAAATTGTCTTGAACACTTCCACACACCAATGCCACTTCTTCACAACCAAGCCTTGACTAAGTCCTAAAAACAGTTATCAGATTCAATCTTTGAGCCTCTAGCTATGTTCCTCCTTTGCCATCTGAGGCAATGCACTTATCCCTTGATCTACCCCTTCATGTGCACATCCCAACCCTACCAATGCCATGGGCCAGATCACCCATCTACCCACTTTTTCTTGAGGGTTTTGAAGCCAAGTCAATAGGATGTTCGGCGAGGCTTAAAAGATTCAAACTTTGGCAGCTTGATCCTTAATCACCTACGAGTGTTATAGGAGAAATCAAGGCATGGATCTCATCTATGCAACTTCCTTTACAAATCCAACGTCTTGCATGTCTCATGCTATCTTTGCAACCCATATTTTCATCTGGATCTTATACCCTATCCAATGTTTAAACTCTAGATCCTTTCTCTCACTTAGTCTTTGTTTTTCTTTAATTCAAGTTTAATCTTCACCAAAACCAAGAGTGGATATGATGGCTACATTATGTAGTAATCATCTACCCTTGAGAAAATATTTTTTTTCTCCAAAAATTGTTTTACCCCAAAATCCTATTTTAAGATCTTTGTCTATTTCTCACTACAAAACTACTTCAAGTTTTATCAAAGCTTTTCAAATTATTTTCTCAAATAAAATGGGAAGTGTGTGTGGTATTTTATATCACCTTATTTTCCACCCAAAATTAATTTCTATATAGTTATCTTACGGGTTTTATTTTCTTTTTGAACCAAATGCATGTTATGGTGCTTGTACCATTTACGCTTATTTTAAAATTTGAGAAAACCTACCTTGCCTAGTAATGCAAGTAGAGCATTTTTGAAATTCTTATACTACCTAGCCACTCTCCATATTTTCAAAAAATTATTTTCAATTGATTCCTTTCAAATTGGCCATAGCCATAGGAAGTGATCCAAATATGTACCTTATGAAATAAAATTTAAATTGGTAACACCTAGGCAACAAATGTACCCCCTTGATCTCTCTCACCTAATCACATCTATCTAGCCATGATCCTTCTTAGATGGTCATTTGCCCATCATTGGCCTTAATGCCCATTTCAATCTCCTTTTCAAAAATCTATCAATTTAAATTCTAAAAATTTACTTTTGGAATTCCACCACTATCATCACCACCTCTTGCTTACTTGCATGATCATATATCCGTTTCCCTTGGACCAATCTTGTTTAGCACAAAAGGAGAGGCCGGCCATGCATGCTTTGGAATATTGCATGTGGCCCTACTCCTTCTCTCTCTCTTTCCCATTCTCTCACTTGTCTTGACCATTCAATGGAGCAGCCACGAGCATACACCACCCCAGCACCCCGCTCTCCTCTCTGGTCGACACTAGCCGTAGCTACAGTACCTCTTTTGGCAGGTTTCATTTGGAAAGCATGAGAGAAGGAGAGAGAGGCCGGTACATGTGTCCTTGGCAAAATCTTGAAGGACAATATTGCTGCAGCCCCTTCCTTTTCATCCACCCGTGACTGCTCGAGTATAGGGACCCTACACGCCCATGTACCCTCCTGGAAGCAACTCTACCACACCCTAGCCACCCCTCGCTCTTACCGCCATGCACGCCCATGGCATGCCTCAAAACATAAACGAGCACCACAGCCCAAGCCAGCGCGCCACCAGCTTCCCATCATTGTTCCTGGTCGCACCCTAGAACGAGCCAACCATTGTCTTCTTCCTGTTGGCTGCAAACGACGCCGCTCTAAATGCCGACCCAGTGTCGAGCACGTGGTGTGCGTTCGCCTGGCGACCTCCCTCCGAACCGACTAAGCCTTCCCCGACAAGTCCTCTCGCCGCAGCCCCTCCTCGCCCCGGTGAACCCTGCGGCGCAGTCCTCTCCTCCTCCTTGTCCCGTTTCCCCTGTCCCATGCGCCGCCCGATGCCGGCCGGTGCGCGCGTGCCATCGCCGCGCGGACATGACCGGTCCGGCGGCTTCGCACCCTGCGCCCTGCCTCCTCTCCCTTACGCCGCACGCATCCATCGTTTTGACACCTCCTTGAGCGCGTGCGGCGGGCATGACAGAGCCGCCCAGTCCACCCAATCGCATCCGCGCACACTTCGCACACGAGCCCGTACACCACGTCCATGATACACCCCCTCTCTCCCTTTTTAAGCACGACCCCGAGAGCCATCCTCCAGACCACCTCACTCTATCCCTCCCTCACCGTGGAACCAAGAGAGTGAAGCCCTGCACGGCGTTCTACCCCGGCGGAAGCCGAGGCCGAGCCGCAGCTTGTCCGTCCGCCGCTTGTGGTGGACGAGGGCCGCGCGCCACCCTTCTCCGCCCTTCCTCTCTCCTCTTTTTCTTCTGCATGTCCTTCTCTACCTCTCTGGGCACTTCATCGACGCCTCTTATATGCCAGGAACTCGACCCGAGGTCGCCGGCGTCGAGTCGCTGCCCGTGCCGACGCGGAGGACGTCTTCGTCCGTGCGGCCGGCCTAGAGTTTCGCCTTCGTGTCAGACACGCCAGGAGGGACCGCCTCGAGCTCCTGCATCATCTCTTCGCGTCTCCGTCGCTGCAGGCATCGCGCCGTCCGTGGCGCCAAAATGCGCTGGGGCTTATAAAATGGGGCGCAGTCGAAATCCCAGTCGCCCGCCATCGCTGTGAGATTCGGACGCTGGGACCCGCGTCCAAGTCATTGACCGGTGTTTTCCTCATATACAAGCGCACCTACGTACAATCGCTGTGTACTTTATACGAATATACGGTGGGCCAACCCCACGTCGCTCGGTGTACCAAGCCACTGCGCCACCTGCCCCAGTTCTAATTTCGAAGCAGCCGTCCTCCCAAACCGAGCCTCCCCTTCCTCTGCTCTTCCGCCGGCGTCCTCCATGCAGATCCATGGCCGCCCCCAAGGTTTTACTGAGCTGCTTATCAGGTAAGATCACACAGTTTGGTTTTCCTTGCATCCGATTTTCTGAGGTTTCCTCCGATCTGTTCCTGAGATCTCCTTCGATCTATTTCTGAGATATCCTCCGATCTGATGGAAGATAACCAAACTGCAGCATGAAGAGGTCTGGCGTGGCAGCAGGTGGAGTGCTTGCAGAAGTTCGTCGCCGGCAACGCCATGGACACCCGTCGTTCGTCCACCGGGCTCCACGATGACCTGCGTCAAGGACGCCTCCACCTTGGTTGGATCTGCAGCTCGCTGTCATCTCGCAGCTTGTCAGACGAGGGACGCCGTGGAATTAGGTTATCTTTTGGAGGCGCCGCGTCGCCGGGATCTGAAACCGGCGCCATCCATCCAAGTGGATCTGGCTCCAGATACGAAACTGAGGCCAGATTCGTCTGTCGCCATCCTCAGACACGTCGTCGGTGCCTGAGATTCCGGCCAAGTCCACGCTCGCCGGGCATCCGGCTCTCCTTATTTTTTCTGGCGCTTTGTGGTATGGTTATGACTGTCAATTTTTGCAGTTCAAAATCTGCTTGTGTTTGGCGAATTAAAAATTGTAGACATCTTCTAGTATTTAAGGTACGGTTGCTTCTATGCTTTCTAATTTTAGTTGTACAAAACACCGTGAGATGCTGAATAATCAGATCGACCTGGCACTAGCTTCTCCTGCTTGCAGGCTGCGATCATGTAATATGTCACTGACCTCCCAAAGACCAATGTGCTGAAAAATACCCTAAACTGCCATATGCTAGTTATACTTATATAGCTTATCTGCAGTGTGTGCTTCTCCTTTTTTTTTTCTTCTCTAGTATCTTTGACATCTTGGTGTTTTATCTTCTCAGCTGTAGTAATTTCACGAGGCTTACTTCATGTTTTGTGAATTTAAATATACGAGCTCTGCTGAATCAGCTTCTTCGAGCTTCGGTCCTCTGTTTGGGCGGATGACATCCGTAATTTCATGGGTTCCGCAAAGAGGCACCGTACGGAAAAGAGCAAGATACTCGTAGATAGCGACGTAATCAGGTGAAGTGCTTTATTTGCTCCGAGTTTTGTGCTTCAGCTTTCCTTTTCTTGTGCTTTTCAACATATATGAAGCATGGGAATAGTTTCAGTGCCCATGAGATTTTTATGGAAACAGCTAATAAGTGATTCTAAAAGAGTATTTAAGTCAAAAATTCCGGAGCAGATAAGGGAAGACCTGATTCAATCCCTTATATTATACTTCCATGACATATTTGATGCATGCCGCAGCCGTTCTCTCGTCGTCTTGGGTGCGTCCGACGATCCGATCAGGATCGAACGAGCGCATGCACGCATCCTCGTCGTGCTTGGCTGCATGACTGCCGGCCCCGCCTGGTCCATGCAGAGCTGCGTCCTCCCGCGCGTACGTGAGCGGAAATTGCTCCGGCCCATCTTGGATTTTCTCAGATCTGGAGATCCGGCCCGATTTGTTTTTGTTCCTTTTTTTCCTTTTCTAGCAAATTGTTCCTTGTATATCAGCCCTAGGTTTTAATTCACTAAAATTTCCATGCCCAACCAAATCGCTTTATTCAAGTTTCCATGTGTGTATAAATAAAATTGGAACCACCCGAGTCGCACGCATGTTAATCCCTACTCTAGTTATTTATCGGTAATTTTATTTCCGACATGTTGCTTCGTTGTGTTGTATAATTGATTGTGAGACCTCTCGAGTATTTGTTGTCGGTGGGAAAATTTTGTTTGAAACTACATGTGAGTAGCTTCATTTTGGTATAGGGTAACCTAGCAGGAGCTTCCTGGATTTTTGTGTTGGTTTAAAGGTTAGATCCGACCGATAAGGACTTTGGTGATTTTTATTTTGAAAAATAAAAATGTTTTTGGAACAAACCCAAATACCAGTAATAGGTATCACCATAGGCTACTAGTTTGCCAACTGAATTATTTTTGTGACCTATATTTTATTTCTGGGGATTTTAGAACCAAAACGAGTACCTTTTTAGTATAAAAATTGTGGTAATTATTTTATAGCTCGGAAAAACGTCAAACCAATTTTGTTGGGTCACATATTTCAAGTATATATCTATTTGTATGCTTGTTAATGGCTTGTTATGCTCTGGTCTCCGTTTGCCTTAAAAATGGTTTGCTCTAGTTTCTGCCTTGTCAAAATGTTTAAAAATATTTAATAGCTTATTTTTGAAAACTTCCAGTGCATGTGAGTTCCACATGTTAATAGTTTCCAGCAGATATGCTTCATATATTTTTTGTGAGCAACAGAAATATTTAGGTCATTTATTTAGTTCCTAAGCCATTTCTGGTTTTATAAAAATCATATCTATTGTTTTAAAAACCCAAATTTAGTGAATCCAATTTATGTAGCTTTATAAAGTCAAGCTTTACTAACTGTGGTTTTATCAAATTTTTGTGTGCATTTTTATAGAGTGGTTTGTTAATGTGGTGTTGTTGCTTATTTTGCTCATAGGGAAATTGTGTTGTTTATGTTTAAAATGTTTTTTTATGAACCTTGGCAACAGCACCCTCATCGATGGTTTCCAAAGGTCATTAGTCACCTTTGATTGTGAAGATTATGATTTGTTGTGAGGTAGAGCCTTTTTAGCAAAATAACCATTTTTCCCTAGGTGTTATTATTTGATGTGTTTAGTGTCTCTGATTTAGTGGTTTGCTGTTGTGTGTTGTTGTGTGGTTTGATGTTATTCCTAGAGATTGATTGCCTTCCCTTTTATTTTGCGACGTTAGAATGCGAGTACTATCGGAGAGGAAGGAGAGGATCATGGCGAGGACTTTGAAGAGGAAGGAAGAGCAGATGGTTCGTGAAGATGAAGTCCAGGGACAAATAGCCAACCAAGGCAAGCCACCTCTTGATGCATCTCTGATCCTATATATCTTACTCTTGCATTATTGCAGGTTTTATAAAGTGCATGTCTTTTTATTTTCATTTCGATGGTTAGTGCCACCCGGAGTTTTATTAATCCACCCTTAGGGTGCAGTCCTCATTGGTACCTACTGATCACACCTCTATTAGTGATATGGTGCTTATCACCTTGTCATCCTTGTCGCCATTTTTCGAAGAATAATTGGACTATAGGTTGGGAGCCCTGGAAAAATGGTTATGAAAATGTTTTCCGAAAAGGAGTTTTTCGAAAACCTTGGAATGGGGTAGCCCTGCCCAAGTGTGGTTTTGTGTACATGTTTTTGAGCAGTAAAGGACTTGCTTGGAGCAAGAGAAGTGAAGAAAATTGTTTTCGAAAACCTTTTGTTGATCGAGTACATCACCGGACCTAGCCGGTACAACCACATTACCCTTTAGTGGGACGGGGCGTAGCGTAGTAGTTTGTCTCGCCATAGTCCGGGTCCCGCAAGTGTAAGGGGTAGTCCGAGCATGGACACCTATCGACCGGGCCTTCCCGACGTATTGGGGACGCCTTTCCTTCTCTTTAGATGGCAGGGTACAACCTATGAGCTCCCATTGAATAATGCCCCGCAGCTTGGTCGCGGCATTCGGAGGGTCGAGCCGGTCGGGGAATTTGCTACTCCCGGGTAAATGACCCCTCGGACTCCGGTGTTGGGAGGTACAACTCTAGGCGGCATGTCTTAGGCTATGGCGAGCAGGGCGAAAAACTACGATCGGGTATTTGTCGTGGCATATGTTATTATGCGGGGATGATGCCCACACGATGAGTATTCGGATCTTGTGGGGAAAGTGTACAACCTCTCGCAGAGTGTAAAATCTATTCGAATAGCCGTGTCCGCGGCAATGGACGTGGGAAAGGAAGTGCTCGAGTATCAAAAGGAGTTTTGGTTTATAAAAGTGTTTTCTCAAAAACTGCTTTCGGGAAAATGATACCGATGGGATCGGTGGAAATGTACCTGGGAGGTACGGTGGAAAGTTGCAAAAGTTGTTTTGGCCATATGAGATGGCCGGAAAAGAAAATGGGTCATCCTTACCTATTAGTCTGCAAATAGTCTTATTTTCAAAAAGGTTTTTCAACAAAGATATAGGGGTCATATTCTCGAGAGAAACCACCTCTCACTCCTAGTCGCCCTAGAATAGTGCCTGTTCCTTGCTACTGCCGAATTGCATATCCTTTACTTCTCTCTAAGGTGGTTTGCGAGTACAATTCATAATGTACTCATGGCTTTGTCCCTGGCTATTTACTTGGCCAGACTTGGTGGAATCCGACAGATGAAGAAGGAGTTGATGACGTCTATGCGAGCTAGGAACGTCTTCCCGATCGCTTGCTCGTAGGGTTATGGCATGACTTGGGCCATGCGAATGCTTTCGTCTGAAGTATTTCCGCTGTGTGATTGTTGATCTCCTGCCATTGCGGCTCTTATGTAAGTATTGGTCATGTGACCTGTTGTAATATTTTTATTCGGTATTGTAATGGATGATGTATTTGGTACCAGTTCGGTTATGCTTTCACGACACACTGATCATGGGATCGTGAATGTGTATGCATAACGGGTGTTTCGGGCAGCTAGTCCGGGGACCCACATATACTTGCTCCAATATCATAAAGACCATGATAACATGAAGTTACAATAGCACAAGATATAATAAGTTTACCAATTCTAGTAGTCTTACCTTTAATTACCTTAGTGGAATCTTCACATAAATAAACATCACACGTAGTTTCTTCATTTAAATCCTTCATGGCCAAAATTTGAGGCTTCATAGAGATGTGTTCATAAGGCTAATGACATATTTTAGCACTCTTGTTTGCAACAACGGTGAGTAAATTTTCTTTCAGCCTGTTCGGATATGGAGGAGATTCCACATATTCTTCAATAATAACCGATGAAGTTTGATGAACCTGTTTCTCAACTTTAGCAATATATGGTTAATTATTAATAGGTCCAGTAATACCTTAAATCCTTTATTAGGAACATTCGAATGATTAGCAAAAGATTTAGTAACTACTACTAAACTATGAGGATCAAGGCCAAACCTATCCTCCAGCTCATCAAACAATATATTAGTAGAGAAATTCTCTACACATTCATATTCAAAATCAAAACGAGGTTCATTACCTTTATCAAGATCCCATGCAGCTGAGTTATTAGCAATAGCATCCAATAAATTCCTTGCTTCTTGTTGAGTTCTATTAGTAAAACTCCCTTCAGATGAATTATCCAAAATATCCCTATGATGCGGGGGCAGCCTCACACTAGTAGGGAAAACCTCATCAGTGGCGCACCAAAAAATGATTCTGTGGCGCATGGGCGGTGCACCATAGAAACTTCGCCACAATGCGCCACAGAAACTTCGCCACAAAAATTAGGTTTCTGTGGCGCACTTGTACATGCGCCACATAATTAAGGTTTCTGTGGCGCACGAGGTCTTAGGTGCGCCACAGAATTGATTTTCAGTGCGCCACAGAATTTGCTTGTATTATACACGATTTTGTGTTGTCTTCTATACACATACAGGTTATAGACAGCAATATACATGTTATATACAGCAACATACAGAAATATGCAGATATAATATAAATAGCATGTACATTGCACAGATATAATATAGACATCATCATCACATTACTTAGAGACCGAGATACATATATAGTGGCAAGTGTCAAATGTTTTACATACAACTCTTAATTCATACAAATTTCATAATTTCAAGATACAAAGTGGTCTTCATCCGGTTCCTCCTTTGCTCTATCCTCTCTACCCACCAGGCTCGCTTGCATTGGGGTCTTCATCCGGTTCCTACTATGATTAAAATTGAAGAAAGTGAGACCAACAAGTCCGATGCACAAGAGAAATGAAATAAATGCCTCATACATTGTTGGTCAACACAAATATTAACATTCAGAAGGCCCCCCCTATGGTCAGAAACCAGAGTTGCAGTATACTTTGCAGAAGGGCCCCTTTTCCCCGGCCGCCGTTCCGTGAACGGGTCCTTGACGAGACAAAAACGCCGACCTACCTCTCCGATGCAGAACCACACCAGTCCCAGCTGCCTCCCTTGTGGACGCGTCTCCTACGCCCTGCGCTCTTCTCCATGGCCGGACCACGATTGGACTCACCGGGGGAATAATGGTAATCGCCATCACCACTATCGTCGAGCGCACGGGTGCGAGTACATTGCGACGGATGCCACTTTTCTTCCCTCGCCGTCCGGTGAACGAGTCCTTGATGCAAAGACCGTGCCGGCCTGCCCAACATCATGCCGGCCCCTGTTGCCGCACTTCAGGCCGTCTCCCACACCCTGCAATCTTCGCCTTCTTGCCCGGTGAACCAATAGACTGATCGTTGGAATAAGGAAACCGATGACGGCCGATTGCGCCATGACCCTTACGATTCCTCTGCTTGCACAGGTGCAGAGTACTGCTTGCAGAGGAATCGTAAGGGTCGTGGCGCAATCGGCCGTCATCGGTTTCCTTATTCCAACGATCAGTCTATTGGTTCACCGGGCAAGAAGGCGAAGAGTGCAGGGCGCGGGAGACACGGCCTGAAGCGCGGCAACGGGGCCGGCATGATGCCGAGGCAGCCGGCACGGTCGTTGCATCAAGGACTCATTCACTGGATGGCGAGGGAAGAAAAGTGGCATATGCTGCAAAGTACTCTGCACCTGTGGAGTCTGACGATCGTGGTGATGGCGATTATCATTATTCCCCCCGTGAGTCCAATCGTGGTCCGGCCATGGAGAAGAGCGCAGGGCGCAGGAGACGCGGCCACAAGGGAGGCGGCTGGGACTGGCGTGGTTCTGCGCCGGAGAGGCAGTGTCGGCGTTGTTGTCTCGTCAAGGACTCGTTCACGGAACGGCGGCCGGGGAAAGGGGGGCCCTTCTGCAAAGTATATTGCGGCATATACTGCAACTCTGGTTTCTGACCATAGGGCCGGGGAAAGGGTAAGCGAAGCCAAGCAGGATGCATAACAAATTGATATTTGTGCCATCACACCAGGCTCGCTTGCGCCGCCCCGGAGTGTATATAGGTGACCAAACATTCTAATCATCGGCACTAAAATGGAAGAAAGAGCCAATTGGTATCTCAACTAGCTAGATATCATATGCATCATACTTTGTTGGTCGAAACAAATATTAACATTCAGGGATGGCGTCAGCGAGGCCAGGTAGGCACAAGAGATTGATATTTGTGCCATCACACCAGGCTCGCTGGCGCCACCCCAGAGAGTAGTCATCGACCAAACATTGTAATCATCGGCAAGTACAAAAACACCACCAAACCAACAACCATCATAAGCATGCTCAAACACACAAAACCAACCAAATGTCCAACTTTGAGATGCAACCAGCAACACAAACAAGCAAGCAATCCATCATAAGCATGCTCAAACACACATATATAGCATGGAGCAGATGCTCCAAAGGGATTATTCATCACTTGGTATAGACCATGTGATGCTGGCAAAAGAGAGGCCAAGCAAGAACAAAGAAATCCAGTAAGTGATAGATATACCTAAACAAGCAAGAACACATAGTATATCCCAGCTAACCAGATGAGACAAGTCTTGGTAGCCAACTGAATCACCTAGCACCACCTAGCCTTTTAAAACCATCAGAAACTATCCATTTTCTTCAAAGGATACCACAGTGGCATCCATTTACATGATCCCCTAGTGTGGATATCTCTATTTTCATCAAAACCAAGAAAATGTCCAACTTTGAGATGCAACCAGCAACACAAACAAGCAAGCAATACCAAGTTAGCAAGTCTTCATTACCTTGTACAGGTTCAGAAAGAAATTAATAAAGCACCTAGTTTTATGTGTAGAAAACCATCAGATAAATGAACCAGCTGGTATGATTAGATCATACCACTAGCTATTTTGTTTTCAACATCAGAAGCATCAGTGTCAATCAAAATATTGATCACCTACTGATTAACATGCCACTTTCCAAACCCACACTACCAGCACATTTGGAGAGCATACTGACATACTACAGTTCATTGTATCCAAATAAGCCAATGGCAATCTTGGTGATCAACTATTGTCATTGAAAGCCATGCCAAACTATACTTTCAAATCCAATTTGAAGAGCAAACAAGCAGTATCAAGAGATACTACTGAATATCACTCAATCCAATAATATAGAGGCAACCAGCTTAGCACATGCCTATTTAATCATTACCATAAACAGTTCATATAAAGGCAGTATCATTACACAGTTAAGCATCACATCATTACTGCTTAAGCTAATGAGGAAGAGC
Organism: Lolium rigidum; assembly: GCF_022539505.1. Classification (NCBI taxonomy): domain Eukaryota; kingdom Viridiplantae; phylum Streptophyta; class Magnoliopsida; order Poales; family Poaceae; genus Lolium; species Lolium rigidum. The sequence continues at coordinate 264,963,768 of NC_061508.1, forward strand.
ATTTGTTCTTGCTAAAGCAATAGTTCCAGCAAGAACCACATGCACAACACCCACATCAGCTCACAGAAACTATCCATATGCAGGCAACAAAGTAATTTATTCATGATCAGCATCACTGAATCAAAGAAACTAGCAACAATGCATCCAGAGCAACATCAGCAATGCATCCAGAGCAACATCAGCACAACCTAGCCGCACAAGCATTTCGTCGAGCACTTTGTGCTCGCGCGAGTGAGGAAGAGGGAGGGTGATGTCTACACACGCTTCTATTCCTGTAGACAGTGTTGGGCCTCCAAGAGCAGAGGTTTGTAGAACAGCAGCAAGTTTCCCTTAAGTGAATCACCCAAGGTTTATCGAACTCAGGGAGGTAGAGGTCAAAGATATCCCTCTCAAGCAACCCTGCAATGAAGATACAAGAAGTCTCTTGTGTCCCCAACACACCTAATACACTTGTCAGATGTATAGGCGCACTAGTTCGGCGAAGAGATAGTGAAATACAAGTAATATGGATGATTATAAGTAGTAATTGCAATCTGAAATAAAAATGGCAGCAAGCGAACATGTAGCAGAACTTGTTGGAAACGGTGTTTCAATGCTTAGAAACAAGGCCTAGGGATCATACTTTCAATAGTGGACACTCTCAACAATGATCACATAAATAAATAACTTCTCTTCACTTGTGCTACTTTCAAACACTCTCTTGTTGGATAACAAACACCATTCATTGTGTAGGGCTATAAAAGCACACCTCAAGCCGGAGTAAACAAGCTCCACAACTTCACGGAGTTCATATTAAAGTAACCTCTAGAGTGCATAATAGACCGTTGCAATTTAGACCGAGTAGTAACATAGCATACACACCTGTCAACAATAGCTATGAAAGGGGAATAGATCACATCAATACTATCATAGTAATAGTTAACTTCATAATCTACAAGAGATTACAATCATAACCTACGCCAAGTACTACATGATGCACACACCTGTCAACTTTACATCATGGAGGAGGAATAGACTACTTTAATAACATCACTAGAGTAGCACATAGATTAATAGTGATACAAAGCTCATGATCACATAAAGATCACACCTAGGGGAGAGAGAGATGAACCACATAGCTACCGGTAGAGCCCTCAGCCTCGGGGGATAACTACTCCCTCCTTATCATGGGAGACAGCAACGGCGTTGAAGATGGCGGTGGTGTCGATGGAGATGACTCCGGGGGCAATTCCCCGTCCCGGCGGCGTGCCGGAACAGAGACTTCTGTCCCCCGAAACGGAGTTTCGCGATGGCGGCGGTGCCCCTGGAGTCTTTCTGGAGTATGATTGATTGTTTTAGGGTTTTCACGTCGCGAGGGATTTTATAGGCGAAGAGGCGGCGCAAGGGGGTGCCTGGGGGCCCACACCACACCTGGGCGCGCCCCCCCTAGGCCGCGCCGCCTTGTGGTCTGGAGGCCCTGGTCATCCTCTCCGTCTCTCCTTCGGTGTTCCGGGTCCGTCTCGGTAAAATAGGAGGTTTGGCTTTTGTTTCGTCGAATTCCGAGAATGTTGCCCGAACAGCTTTTCTCGGAACCAAAAACAGCAGAAAACAGGAACTGGCACCTTGGCATCTCGTTAATAGGTTAGTTCCAGAAAATGCATCAAAACGATATAAAGTATGGATAAAACATGTAGATATTGTCATAAAACTAGCATGGAACATAAGAAATTATAGATACGTTCGAGACGAATCAGAGGGGAGGGGAGAGAGCTCACCCATGACAGGGGTGGAGGAGGAGGTTGACGACGACGGCAGGGGTGGAGGACGCGGTGGCTCCTCCACCTTGACGCGACGCCGGCCCCTCCTCCACCTTGATGCGGCGGCCCCTTCTCGCCGTAGCGGCTTGTGCTGCAGGTGGCGGAGATGGGAGGAGCATGGCGGCATGCGGCCCTCGCGGAGGAAGGCGGCGGCGACGCCAGCGCTCACCATGGCGGCGCGCGGCGGTAGGTATCGGAGAGGGGAGAGGGGTACGGGCGCGCGCGCGGTAGGGAGAGGGTACGGCATGATATAAGTTCCACTATTTCTGTGGTGCACCGGAACAAGTGCGCCACTGAACCAATTATTTCTGTGGCGCACCGGCTCCAGTGCACCACAGAAACACTTATTTCTGTGGCGCAGCCCGTCCTATGCGCCACAGAAATAGTGTAACCTATGATTGGGGGTGGCAGGGTGTGGGCCCCACCTTGTTTCTGTGGCGCATGTATTATCGCTGCGCCATAAAAATAAGCTATTTTTGTGGCGCACCATGCCAGGTGCGCCACAAAACAACTTTCTGTGGCGCATATTTGGCTAGTGCGCCACAAAAATAAGATCTCACCTATAAGGCTTTTCCTACTAGTGTCACATGGAAGTTTATCAATGTCAGACTATCAGAAATACCATGACAATGATTCTTATAGATGAGTTCATTAAGCCTCCCCCAAGCTTGAGCAATACTTTCTCCAAGATGAGGCCAAAAATTATATATATGAGAATGATCATCCTAAGCTTCTTTAGGAGTATAAAACTTGGTATAGAAAGCCTTCCTCAATGATTCCCAGTCAAGACGGCATTTAATATCCAGAGATCTGAACCATATGCGAGCATTACCAGAAAGAGATAGATATAATAACTTCCTCTTCACATGATCATGAGGAACATCCGCCAATTTAAATAAAGAGCAAAGATATTAAATAGAATGAAGATGTCCCATAGCAGTTTTACTTCTATCACATGTGAAGGTTAGTTTCATAGCTTGTTTGGCGATAGCAACATGAATTTGAAACGCCACCTTAAATTCAGGTGGTTTCTCTTCATTTTATGTCAGAGCTTGAATATAGGCATAATCATATAAAATCAAGCCAACCTCATCACGGCTAGTATCCATGATGAGACAAATAGCAAATAGTAAAACCAACAAAAGCTTCCTTACCATTCACTTACCAATAGCGCTACGCTCCCCGAAAACGGCGCCAGAAAAGTGTCTTGATGGCTCCCAAGTGTAGGAGATCAATTGTATTACTTTTCAATAAAGAAAGGTTGTCGAACCCACGAGGAGCTGAAGGTATTGGTTAGCAAAATAACAAGAAGTAACGGTTTTTGTGTTTTGGGTATATAGTTTGCAATAAAAATAAAGTGCGGAAAGTATATAGCAAATAAGTAAATGATCTCAATGAGAGAAAAGCCTAATCCTCTATGCAGCAAGAGGACAAGTTAAAGTGTGTGTGCTTATATGAGACAAAGGTTACCGAGAGCGGCATGGACTCACAAGCATCTGAGTTCTAAACAACATGGTAAATATTTTATCAGGTTTTATTCAATTAGGGGCGGAGCCTTCATTAGGTGCAGCCATAATCATGTGCAAATACACCCCTTATGATGGGTCCTAGGGCCACTTTCAGGTGCATAAAGGAATCATGAAGACATAAATGTACCATCATAGCAATAATATTTAGGGTCCTCGATAAACCCCTCTAATGCAACCCATAGTTTTCGAAGACGGTTTCTATCATTCCGACCCCTCCAACACTAATGCATTACATCAAAGTGCAGCCCTATGAGCCCATATAAGTGAAGTAATATGCAGTCGACATTCGCATATAACCATCATAGAACAACATAAAAGATAGAAAACTTGACCAAATACTCATTGCACATCATATAGAATCATAGCCAGATCATACTATATATGCCCTCGGGAACGTGGGGCACTACTCACAAGTGACAAACATAATATGGACCAGAGGCATAATAGTTCCAACACAATCTGAATATACAATCTCCACACCAAATAATGACAAAATACCAATCAAAAACATGCAACAACACTAAAAACAATACTCGGGGTTTAGTTCAACACTAACTATGAGGGGGATGACGTCGATCTCGTAGATGGTGGTGATGGTGCTGTTGAAGATGTTAATGGAGATGCCTCCTCCCAAGCCAAGGAGGAGTGGGGATAACGATTACGTCGCTTTCTCCTTCACCGGAGGCACCGGTGCAGCAGGATCTGCCCTCTCCCGGAGTAGCAGAGAACTTTCGCCTCCGCCGCCGCCTCAATAAATCTCGGGAAAAATGCGGCTTAGGTTTTTAAGCGAAACGGAGCGTCTTAGATAAAAGGGGGGCCGAAACGGTGTCCGAGGTGCGAACGGACCTAGGTGGCACGGCCAGGAAGTTGTGCCGCGCCACCTGGTGCCGTTTGCACCTCGTGGCCCATCTCGCTTGATTCTTTCGCTCACGGCCTTCCTTCGGGTGAAAAACTGATCAGGTAGTTTTTCCTTGAATTTTTGCGATCCAGAAAGTCCTGAAACAAATAATATACGAAAAGGAGGTTTTCTGCGCCCCTGGAATTAAAATACCAATGAAGGGGACTTTGTAGGAAAGTCCCGGAAATCATCTAAAAATGCATAAATAACAATGTATGAATGCAAATAACAATGAAAACTAACTCTATATGTAGCAATAATGATGGTACAAAATGCACGTATCAGAGGGGCGGCGAGGGACTCGCCGACCTCAAGGGACTTTTCCCTTTAAACCCAGGTGATGAGCGCAGATTGCACACCATTGGGGAACCCCAAGAGTAAGGTATGATGAGCACATCAGCAAGTTTCCCTCAGTAAGAAACCAAGGTTTAATCGACCAGTAGGAGAAAGGCATGACTTCTGAAGGTGTTGCTGGCTGACTATTGGCAGGGCGCACTACCGGCGTCAGCAACAATGTGGAACCTGCACACAACACAACCAAAATACTTTGCCCCAACTTACAGTGAGGTTTTCAATCTCACCGGTTTTGCTGAACACAAAGGATTAAATGTATCGGGTGGAAGGAGATGTTTGGAGTAATTAAAGAGAACAGAGCTTGCGGAAAGTAAATAGAGTAGGATTGCAGTGTATGAATTTATCAGTGTAAAGGAAAGGACCGGGGTCCATAGTTCACTAGACGTGTCTCTCCATATAGATAAATAACATGCTGGTGAACAAATTACAGCTGGTCAATTGACAGAATACCGACCATACATGACAAAATGATTACTATAAGATTCGTTTGGGAATTACAACATAATACATAGACCGTAATCCAACTGTGTCTATGACTAATAATCCACCTTCCGGTTATTGTCCGAATCTCTTCCAGTATTAAGTTGCAAGCAACAGATTATCGCATTAAGCAATGTGTGTAAAGTAAACAATAGAATTACCCTTGGATAAATCATTGTTGTTTTCTCCCTATTAGCAACAACACATCTACAATCTTAGAAGTTATTGTTACTCTTCCAGGAAACTAGAGGCATGAACCTACTATCGAGCATAAATACTCCCCCTTGGAGTCACAAGCCTCTACTTGGCCAGAGTATCTACTAGCAACTGAGAGCATGCAAGATCACAAATAACATATGACAAGAATATATAATTTATCTCAACATAGTATACAATATTCATCGGATCCCAGCAAACACAACATGTAGCATTACATAAGGATGATCTTGATCATGTAGGGCAACTCACAAGATCTAAACATGAGGCACAAATTGGAGAAGACAACCATCTAGCTAATGCTATGGACCCATAGTCCAGCGATGAACTACTCACGCATCACTTCGGAGGCAGGCATGGCGATGTAGAGGCCTCCTGTGATGATCTCGCCCCCCGGCAAGGTGACGGGAAGAGGTTCAGAACCCTCCCGAGCTAAGGTCTGCGATGGCGGCCGCGACGAAACTTTTCGTGGATGGAGGTTCGGGTGTTTAGGTTTTTCCCGAGATCGTGAATAGATAGGCGGAGGGGTGATGCCGGTGGAGGCCAGGGGGCCCACACCACCCCTAGGCACGGGCCAGGGCCATGCTGCGCCTAGGGTTGGTCTGGCCGCCCTGCGCCTCTTCTTCGGCCCTCTCTGGACTCCGGCTTGGTTACGGTAAATATTGACTTTGGCTTTTGTTTCGTCCAATTCCGAGAATATTTCCTGTACAACTTTTCTGAAATACAAAACAACAGAAAACAGGGAACTGGCACTGTGGCATCTTGTTAATAGGTTAATGCCGGAAAATATATAAAAGTGCAACGAAGCATAAGAAAAACATATACAAATTAGTGTAAAACAAGCATGGAGCATCAAAAAATTATAGATACATTTGAGACGTATCACCAGGACACCATCGGCTCCTTGAGAGCCGAAGGGTTGGACGCGGTCGTGCCGCAACTAGTGGCCAGCGCATTGGCTAGCACCTGGCCTCCCACCAGAAGCAACGCTTGTGCCTCCAGGGCCTCGGCATTCGCGTGCGCCTGGACGGCGGCCGCATACGCCAATGCATCGTCCCTTTCCTGGTCGAGTTGGGCGACATTCAGCTTGGCCTTCACGTTCAACCGACGCTTGGCCATCTTACCCGACTCCACGACCCACTCCTTCGGCATGAGCTCCTTCTTCGGCTTGGTCGGCATGTCGGGGTTGGCGGGCGCGTGCACGCAATGAAGCCGTCACCTGGGCGATGGGAGTTGTGGCCGTGGCCTCGGGAGCTGTGCCCTCGGCGTCGACCTACATGGAGTCGTCATGAGCTACGCTTTCACCGGTGAGAGCTGCGGCCACCATGGATAAAGCTAGGGCACGGGTGCAGAAGCTGGATGAGAGTTGGAGGAGCGGAGAAGTATGGAGGGTTACGGGCCCAGCGGGCACATTTCTCCCCTCGCCTGATGTCCGCGCGCAATCCTCGTTGCTGCAAACCTTGCCCAAATTTTGGTTAGGTTTGCTCCGAAATGGACGCGTCCGCCGCTCGCGGTCCATTTGTGGATGCGGGGGTCTATTGGAGATGGCCTAACGAAGGACCGGGTGTGTATAGTGCATCACGACTATCAGGTAGCCTTTGGCGTTTGGTCGCCATCGTCCGGCTTACGGTAAGGATCAAAGTAAGAAAGTTAACAATAATCTACAATATTTAAATCGTATGTATCAGTTGTTGGATTTGCATGGTGATTCATGTTGGTTGCTGGTTTACATTTGGGTTGCAACTGAGTTTTTTCTTATTCCAAATGAGGTTACAACTAAGTTTTTTTTTACAAGTGATTGGGTTTCAACTCACAAAAAATGGTCCAAGTAGTATAAGAAAGGGTTACAACTAGGGACACATTTGTTTGAAAAATGGTAATGGTAATCGGGAAATGTAATTCATTTACACTGTTAATGTAAAAGGAATGGAAAAGTGCAAACCTGGCTCTTTTTTCGCTGGGCAAATCGCGATACCCAACGTGTTATCGTGCATGGTGCTAAAATTAAAACGCATCGGTCCTTTAATAGATGATAGATAATTTAGTGCCGTGCACAGATAAGATGTAGCGCAATTTATTGTCCTAACGACATTCACATTAGCGTCGCGGGAACTTAATTGGTATTACGCCTAACTAACCCATAGTCACTTGCACTCAAATCATATGATTTTTCATTTTATTTAAGATAAAATTCCATAAGGATTACAATTATATTACATTACAACCACTTCCAAATTTCAAATAGATTAAAAATAAAAATAAAATAAAATCTAAAATTATCCACTTATCCTCAAGGAGAACAAGTGGAAAACCTAATTAATTATATTCTCTAGCGCCTCTCTATCCTGCGATGGCTAAACTGCGGCTGGCATTCTTCTGGTAAGCTGCTGCAACAACAACAATATACGCGCCGTCCTCAACGATAGCGACGACGACATGCGTGCCATCCTTAATGATGGCAGCGATATGGACACTATCCTCCACTACAGTGCACTAGTAGGAAAACCGCTATAGGAAGATGCTCATTTACAGCGGCTACTATCAACTTAGTAGTAGCATGCTCTATTTTGGGCATCCTACTACTAATCTTAGAATTTACACCCCGCCTGAATCGACATCGTCCTTTCAGTTTGCAATAATAGAAAATTCAAAAAATAAAATTATTCGAGATGGCCATGTGTTATGTCATCCATTTTTAAAGAAAATTAACAAATATGAATTTTGATATATTATGCAAAATGGGGTCATGTCTCGGTAAAGCGGTTTTTCTGGTTGCATGCAACCTCCGATGAAAATATTTTTCATGTGAAAATGTATCTACGTAAAATTTTACATCTGATTTCAACGCCCTCTAAGAATTTAGAGATTTTTTTATTCCCAAAAATTGAGAAAGAAAAAAAAAATCATGTTTTAGATTTCGCTGAAAAAAAAAATCTTTCAAAAGATTTCCCTCTCTCCACCTTCTCCCCTCCTCCTATATCCCTTCTCCACCTTATGCCTCCCCTATTCCCATTCTTTCCTTCCTCCTCTCCTCTTTCTCTCCTCCACCTTCTCCCCTCCTCCTCTTCCCCTTCTTCCCCTCTTCCTCTTCCCATTCTTTCACTTCTCCTGTACCCAAAGATGACCACCACCTTCGGTGACCACCTCCTCTCCGGCAATGAACGACGACAACATCCTATCTGACAAGGGAAACCACCTACTCTCCGAGGACAACCTCCTCTCCGACGACCACCTTCGACGCCCTACTCTGCCACCGCTCCGCCACCGTCGGCGACCACCTTCGACGCCCTGTTCCGCCACCGTCGATGCCTTGTGCCGGCGACCGGATCCTTTCCTAGATTTTGTCAACGCCACAAAGAGGATACATGGACTAGATTGCATTGTTTTTGGTTTTAGGTTGTTTTTTTGAAAAATCACCTAGGCAATGGTCCCAACTTTTTTTAAATTGCAAAAAAATTTACAGGTAGCAGACCGGACGAGAGCACGCGACTAATAACTTATTGGCAGTGTGCCGGGTGCGCACATGACTAGTACTTGGCATACTAGTCGTGTGCTGGGTACGCACGCAACTAGTGGGACCTTACCACTGGCGAGGTACCAGTGGTGGGCTGATACGTCTCCGACGTATCGATAATTTCTTATGTTCCATGCCACATTATTGATGATATCTACATGTTTTATGCACACTTTATGTCATATTCATGCATTTTCTGGAACTAACCTATTAACAAGATGCCGAAGAGCCAGTTGCTGTTTTCTGCTGTTTTTGGTTTCGAAATCCTAGTAACGAAATATTCTCGGAATTGGACGAAATCAACGCCCGTGGTCCTATTTTGCCACGAAGCTTCCAGAAGACCGAGGGAGAGTCGAAGTGGGGCCACGAGGTGGCGACACACCGGGGCGGCGCGGCCCGGGCCCCGGCCGCGCCGGCTCGTGGTGTGGGCCCCTCGTGCCGCCTCTTTACCTGCCCTTCCGCCTACAAATAGCCTCCGTCGCGAAACCCCCGGTACCGAGAGCCACGATACGGAAAACCTTATCGAGACGCCGCCGCCGCCAATCCCATCTCGGGGGATTACGGAGATCTCCTCCGGCACCCTGCCGGAGAGGGGATTCATCTCCCGCAGGACTCTTCACCGCCATGGTCACCTTCGGAGTGATGAGTGAGTAGTTCACCCCTGGACTATGGGTCCATAGCAGTAGCTAGATGGTTGTCTTCTCCTCATTGTGCTTCATTGTTGGATCTTGTGAGCTACCTAACATGATCAAGATCATCTATCCGTAATACTATATGTTGTGTTTGTCGGGATCCGATGGATAGAGAATACTATGTTATGTTAATTATCAAGTTATTACCTATGTGTTGTTTAAGATCTTGCATGCTCTCCGTTATTAGTAGAGGCTCTGGCCAAGTTTTCGTTATTAACTCCAAGAGGGAGTATTTATGCTCGATAGTGGGTTCATGTCTCCGTGAATGCGGGGAGTGACAGAAACCCCTAAGGTTATGGATGTGCTTGTTGCCACTAGGGATAAAACATTGATGCTATGTCCGAGGATGTAGTTATTGATTACATTACGCACCATACTTAATGCAATTGTCCGTTGTTTTGCAACTTAATATCGGAAGGGGTTCGGACGATAACCTGAAGGTGGACTTTTTAGGCATAGATGCATGCTGGATAGCGGTCTATGTACTTTGTCGTAATGCCCAATTAAATCTCACAATATTTATCATGTCATGTATGTGCATTATTATGCCCTCTCTATTTGTCAATTGCCCGACTGTAATTTGTTCACCCAACATGCTTTTATCTTATGGGAGAGACACCTCTAGTGAACTGTGGACCCCGGTCCATTCTTTTATACTTGAAATACAAATCTGTCGCAATACTTGTTCTTTACTCGTTCTTGCAAACAATCATCTTCCACACAATACGGTTAACCCTTTGTTACAGCAAGCCGGTGAGATTGACAACCTCATCTGTTTCGTTGGGGCAAAGTACTTTGGTTGTGTTGTGCAGGTTCCACGTTGGCGCCGGAATCTCCGGTGTTGCGCCGCACTACATCCCGCCGCCATCAACCTTCAACGTGCTTCTTGACTCCTACTTGGTTCGATTAAACCTTGGTTTCTTACGAGGGAAACTTTCCGCTGTGCGCATCACACCTTCCTCTTGGGGTTCCCAACGGACGTGTCAACTACACGCATCAAGCAAATTTCTGGCGCCGTTGCGGGGGAGATCAAGACACGCTGCAAGGGGAGTCTCCACTTCCCAATCTCTTTACTTTGTTTTTGTCTTGCTTTATTTTATTTACTACTTTGTTTGCTGCATTATATCAAAACACAAAAAAATTAGTTGCTAGCTTTACTTTATTTACTGTCTTGCTTTCTATATCAAAAACACAAAAAAATTAGTTACTTGCATTTATTTTATCTAGTTTGCTTTATTTACTATTGCTAAAATGAGTAATCCTGAAGTTGAAGTTCGTTCATTTAAGCAACAAGGGGGAGAATGTTTAAAAGATGCTTGGTATAGAATTAGTGATGCCCATAATAGGTGCACTAAGAAACACTCCACCACTATCCTACTCAGGAATTTTTATGTTGGTATCTCTAGCTGGAATAGATATGTTCTTGATTGTCTCGCGGGAGGTAACTTCCTAGGCGCTCCCGCTTTAGAAGCTAGTTGCATCATTGAGAGTTTATTTGGAACACCACCTGTTAATGAAACTAAAATTGAAACCTCTCTTGAGGATGTTATGAAAAAATTGGAAACCATAGAGAAAAAATTTCCGAGTGTTGAAACTAAGTTGGAGATATTACTTGATAAAACTGATGAACTTGATAAATCCTTAGGAGGAATTGATGAAAGAATTAGTGTCCTAGGAACTTGTGTTGACCATGATAATCAAATTAATAGGATTGGCGAACTTGAAAAAGCTATGGGAACCTTGGGTTCAACCTTTTCATCTTTAAAGTTTAGAGAGAAAGCTTATGTGGGAAAGGAGCAAAAGTTTATGTATGTCTCTAAAGTGCCTAAACCAAAGAAATATTATTATAGGCCTAAAATTGACAAAGCCCTTAGTGCCACCACAGATGGGGGAACTTATAATACCGATGCTCCATCTCTCGATAATACTTGATATACACTTTCTGCGCCTAGCTGAAAGGCGTTAAAGAAAAGAGCTTATGGGAGACAACCCATGTTTTTACTACAGTATTTTTGTTTTATATTTGAGTCTTGGAAGTTGTTTACTACTGTAGCAACCTCTCCTTATCTTAGTTTTGTGTTTTGTTGTGCCAAGTAAAGTCTTTGATAGTAAAGTGAATACTAGATTTGGATTACTCGCGTAGAAACAGATTTCTTTGTTGTCACGAATCTGGGTCTAATTCTCTGTAGGTAACTCAGAAAATTAAGCAACTTTACGTGAGTGATCCTCAGATATATACGCAACTTTCATTCAATTTGGGAATTTTCATTTGAGCAAGTCTGGTGCCTCAATAAAATCCATCTTTACGGACTGTTCTGTTTTGACAGATTCTGCCTTTTATTTCGCATTGCCTCTTTTGCTATGTTGGATGAATTTCTTTGATCCATTAATGTCCAGTAGCTTTATGCAATGTCCAGAAGTGTTAAGAATGATTGTGTCACCTCTCGAACATGTTAATTTTTATTGTGCACTAACCCTCTAATGAGTTGTTTCGAGTTTGGTATGGAGGAAGTTTTCAAGGATCAAGAGAGGAGTATGATGCAATATGATCAAGGAGAGTGAAAGCTCTAAGCTTGTGGATGCCCGGTGGTTCACCCCTGCATATTCTAAGAAGACTCAAGCGTCTAAGCTTGGGGATGCCCAAGGCATCCCCTTCTTCATCGACAACATTATCGGGTTCCTCCCCTGAAACTATATTTTTATTCCGTCACATCTTATGTACTTTGCTTGGAGCGTCGGTTTGTTTTTGTTTTTGTTTTGTTTGAATAAAATGGATCCTAGCATTCACTCGTATGGGAGAGAGACACGCTCCGTCGTAGCATATGGACAAGTATGTCCTTAGGCTTTACTCATAGTATTCATGGCGAAGTTTCTTCTTCGTTAAATTGTTATATGGTTGGAATTGGAAAATGCTACATGTAGTAATTCTAAAATATCTTGAATAATTTGATACTTGGCAATTGTTGTGCTCATGTTTAAGCTCTTGCATCATATACTTTGCACCCATTAATGAAGAAACACCTAGAGCTTGCTAATTTGGTTTGCATATTTCGTCTCTCTAAAGTCTAGATAATATCTAGTATTGAGTTTTGAATAACAAGGAAGACGGTGTAGAGTCTTATAATGTTTACAATATGTCTTTTATGTGAGTTTTGCTGAACCGTTCATCCTTGTGTTTGTTTCCAATAAACCTTGCTAGCCTAAACCTTGTATCGAGAGGGAATACTTCTCATGCATCCAAAATCCTTGAGCCAACCACTATGCCATTTGTGTCCACCATACCTACCTACTACATGGTATTTTTCCGCCATTCCAAAGTAAATTGCTTGAGTGCTACCTTTAAAATTTCATCATTCGCCTTTGCAATATATAGCTCATGGGACAAATAGCCTAAAAACTATTGTGGTATTGAATATGTACTTATGCACTTTATCTCTTAATTAAGTTGCTTGTTGTGCGATAACCATGTTTCTGGGGACGCCATCAACTATTCTTTGTTGAATATCATGTGAGTTGCTATGCATGTCCGTCTTGTCTGAAGTAAGAGAGATCTACCACCTTAATGGTTGGAGCATGCATATTGTTAGTGAAGAACATTGGACCGCTAACTAAAGCCATGAATCATGGTGGAAGTTTCAGTTTTGGACATATATCCTCAATCTCATATGAGAATAATAATTGTTGCCACATGCTTATGCATTAAAGAGGAGTCCATTATCTCGTTGTCCATGTTGTCCCGGTATGGATGTCTAAGTTGAGAATAATCAAAAGCGAGAAATCCAAAATGCGAGCTTTCTCCTTAGACCTTTGTACAGAGCGGCATGGAGGTACCCCATTGTGACACTTGGTTAAAACATGTGTATTGCGATGATCCGGTAGTCCAAGCTAATTAGGACAAGGTGCGGGCACTATTAGTATACTATGCATGAGGCTTGCAACTTGTAAGATATAATTTACATAACTCATATGCTTTATTACTACCGTTGACAAAATAGTTTCATGTTTTCAAAATAAAAGCTCTAGCACAAATATAGCAATCGATGCTTTCCTCTTTGAAAGACCATTCTTTTTACCTTTATGTTGAGTCAGTTCACCTATCTCTCTCCACCTCAAGAAGCAAACACTTGTGTGAACTGTGCATTGATTCCTACATACTTGCATATTGCACTTGTTATATTACTCTATGTTGACAATTATCCATGAGATACACATGTTATAAGTTGAAAGCAACCGCTGAAACTTAATCTTCCTTTGTGTTGCTTCAATACCTTTACTTTGATTTATTGCATTATGAGTTAACTCTTATGCAAGACTTATTAATGCTAGTCTTGAAGTACTATTCATGAAAAGTCTTTGCTTTATGATTCATTTGTTTACTCATGTCATTACCATTGTTTTGATCGCTGCATTCATTACATATGTTTACAAATAGTATGATCAAGGTTATGATGGCATGTCACTTCGAAATTATCTTTGTTATCGTTTTACCTCGCTCGGGACGAGCAGTAACTAAGCTTGGGGATGCCGATACGTCTCCGACGTATCGATAATTTCTTATGTTCCATGCCACATTATTGATGATATCTACATGTTTTATGCACACTTTATGTCATATTCGTGCATTTTCCGGAACTAACCTATTAACAAGATGCCGAAGAGCCGCTTGTCGTTTTCTGTTGTTTTTGGTTTCGAAATCCTAGTAACGAAATATTCTCGGAATTGGACGAAATCAACGCCCGTGGTCCTATTTTGCCACGAAGCTTCCGAAGACCGAGGGAGAGTCGAAGTGGGGCCACGAGGTGGCGACACACCAGTGGCGGCGCGGCCCAGTGCCCCGGCCGCGCCGGCCCGTGGTTTGGGCCCTCGTGCCGCCTCTTTACCTCGCCCTTCCGCCTACAAATAGCCTCCGTCGCGAAACCCCCAGCACCGAGAGCCACGATACGGAAAACCTTATCGAGACGCCGCCGCCTCCAATCCCATCTCGGGGATTCCGGAGATCTCCTCCGCACCCTCGCCGGAGAGGGGATTCATCTCCCGGAGGACTCTTCACCGCCATGGTCGCCTCCGGAGTGATGAGTGAGTAGTTCACCCTCGGACTATGGGTCCATAGCAATAGCTAGATGGTTGTCTTCTCCTCATTGTGCTTCATTGTTGGATCTTGTGAGCTGCCTAACATGATCAAGATCATCTATCCGTAATGCTATATGTTGTGTTTGTCGGGATCCGATGGATAGAGAATACTATGTTATGTTAATTATCAAGTTATTACCTATGTGTTGTTTAAGATCTTGCATGCTCTCCGTTATTAGTAGAGGCTCTGGCCAAGTTTTCGCTATTAACTCCAAGAGGGGGTATTTATGCTCGATAGTGGGTTCATGTCTCCGTGAATCTGGGGGAGTGACAGAAACCCCTAAGGTTATGGATGTGCTATTGCCACTAGGGATAAAACATTGATGCTATGTCCAAGGATGTAGTTATTGATTACATTACGCACCATACTTAATGCAATTGTCTGTTGTTTTGCAACTTAATACTGGAAGGGGTTCGGACGATAACCTCGAAGGTGGACTTTTTAGGCATAGATGCATGCCGGATAGCGGTCTATGTACTTTGTCGTAATGCCCAATTAAATCTCACAATATTTATCATGTCATGTATGTGCATTGTTATGCCCTCTCTATTTGTCAATTGCCCGACCGTAATTTGTTCACCCAACATGCTTTTATCTTATGGGAGAGACACCTCTAGTGAACTGTGGACCCCGGTCCATTCTTTTATACTGAAATACAAATCTGCTGCAATACTTGTTCTTTACTGTTCTTGCAAACAATCATCTTCCACACAATACGGTTAACCCTTTGTTACAGCAAGCCGGTGAGATTGACAACCTCACTGTTTCGTTGGGGCAAAGTACTTTGGTTGTGTTGTGCAGGTTCCACGTTGGCGCCGGAATCTCTGGTGTTGCGCCGCACTACATCCCGCCACCATCAACCTTCAACGTGCTTCTTGCCTCCTACTGGTTCGATTAAACCTTGGTTTCTTACTGAGGGAAACTTGCCGCTGTGCGCATCACACATTCCTCTTGGGGTTCCCAACGGACGTGTCAACTACACGCATCATGGGCCAGGGCCCGCGACTGGTAGGCTTTTCCCTACTAGTGGTGCTGCCGGACATTCTCCACGCACGCTTGGATCTGAAAGGTGCATCAGATCGATTAGATAAGAACAGGATGGTGGAAGCGGAGGTCAACGAATAAGAACAAGAATAAGATGCTACACGGTCTAGAGGAAAGTTGAAGACCATACCTTCGAATCGGGAGGTGGCACCCGACATGGACATCCTTCAAATCTACAAATTTCCCTTCATCTCCTTGTCACGACTAGAGTGAGGAGGGTGGTTAGTAGCAAAGATGGAATTTAGTGAGATCTATTTTTCCTCTGATCTAGGGTTTGTCTTGGCTACTAGGAGTAACCACCGGTGACTGCGGTGTGGTGGCATATGGAGTGGGGAGTGGGCAGTGGGCACTAATTTTCCATCTATTATATAGCAAGCATGGCTAAGAAGTGGAGATTAGGGTTTGTTTATAGGCTCCAGAACAGTGCGACATCTATTTGGGCCGCGTATGTACACACACACATAAGGCGCATAAACAAACCATGCATAACCTCCAGTTCCGAGCCCCCTGAACACATTAGGACCGTATAGCACGACATTGTTGACAAATTAGCGGGACGTGGACGTGCTTCACTATTCTCCAGTTTTGGCCCAGGTTTTGACGACGCTCACAATGAACTGTGCAATGCTAAATGTCTGTCTTACGGTGACATTACATAGTGCCGGGCTTGCCTTTCGATGATCATGCCATATTTTTCCGCAGGCATGCCCTCTAGCACGGCGAAATTCTATGTGCTGGCTTTGTTGGACGCTGGAAATGCCCATCCGCCGGCCAAAATAATTTTGCAGACGACTACAACTCGTGTCGTCCAAAAATATCCGCTTTTTAATAGTATTTTTCAGACCCCATGCCGCCCCCTGAAGCAAGTAGCTTGGCGTAATTTTATTTTGCATGTCAGTGGTGTGTGGAATCATCCAACGACCAATCAGTGAGATATTTTTTCCATCCATCATTTTTATGGATTCCCCGTGGCGGGTTTCCATTTTTGCATCACCCATACATATGCGGCTATTAGGACATGTACAATGGTAGAGAAGGCATGTCTTCCCTTACCTCGCCACATCAGCTAGAGAAGGCATTAGATATAAGTAATACAATGCATTATCTTTTACAGCTATCTCTAGCAATTAATATGAATAATTAAATTTTGGTAGGAAATTTGTTGCTAAGGCAAGACATATGTGATACAATGGAGAAAATAGTCTTTCCTTATATTTATGCCTTAGCTAAGGGAAGATAACCTTCTCTCTCTTCATTCTCTCTCCTCCAACTAAGCAAAAATCTGACATGATATCTCTAAGGGAAGGCTGACATCACCCCGTGCCCTTAATATACCTGGATTTATTGCCTTAAGAGATTTGCATTCTACCAACTGTGGCCCATAGTTACGATATAGACGATAAAAGTATGTGTTCACGGAGAATCCTAGAAATAATGCATCCTGACAACTCTTCACTGTGTTTGGATGTAATGAATTAGACATGGAATCGTGGAATTGGAATTTAAGCCTCAAATTCAGCCGTTTGGATGCGCGTAGAATTGTAGTCTGGAAACCGGAAGCAATTCCATCCCGCACCCGCCGGGAGTCATTTTCTACTGTGTCTAATTCGGAGGTCACAACCTCTGAATTTGTGTGGAATTGCCCATCCCGAAGAGGTACAGGCTTTCTTCCTAAACGAAACAAGCGCGTGACAGATGAACTAGCGAGCGACGCCCTCCTCCCCAGTATGTCGCCGGCCGCTGGCGCCGCGCCATGTCTTCCCCACCCGCCCGCCGTTCGTCCTCCTGCCCTCCGCCAGCCGTTCGACCACCTGCCCTCCGCCCGGCCTCCCCGCCCAGCCGCCCTCCGCCCGGCCATAACCACCCTCCGGCCAGATGCAGCGACGGCGCCCCCTGGTCTGATGCCCTCCGCACGGATGCAGCGACCTCCCCGCCCGGCCGCTGTCCCCCGGCCAAAACCGCCCGGATGCAGCGACGGCGTCCGCCCCTGCCCTGCCACTCGACCCGACGGCCAGCCATGGCGTCTTCAGTCTATTTCTTCTCTGTGCAAAATATTTGGCTAGTGTTGTTCTAATTTTTTTTCTGCAGAAATTAACAAGATTGATGTCCTTCTAATACATACATGCTATATTTTGTACATGCGCATAAGTTTATACTGTCCAAACTTATGAAAACAACCAATTCCATGGTTTGTACATCCAAACAAGAATTGAAATTGAATACACTTTTTAATTCCAACAACAAATTTCGAGCACACCCAAACAAAAGAATTTGAATTGGGTGCCAATTCATTTCTACCTTAGATTTGGAATTTTCATTCCAATTCAATTCTACGCCCAATTCACCGCATCCAAACACAGCATTTCTATTTCAAATCAATGCATAATAACAAGGAAGCTACCGACCCATCCTAGGCTCCTACCTCTTCTTGTAGGCATGCAACACCCGCTTTTGTTTCGATAGTTCATCACAAAAAAATTGCAGTGCATATTATAATCAGTGAAAAAGTACCAGTCGTTTAAAAATAAAATCTTGGAATTTTTTTGGAACGAAAGTTGTCTTGTTTGGTTGGCCCCCCTTATAGAATTTTCCTGGCTCCGCCCGTTGTCAGAGGAAACATACATATGCATTAAACATATTTGAAGGAAACAATACACTTCATGGTTCTTGTTCGAGTGATCTTACACACCAAAAGTATTTTTCCCAAGGATTCGATAAACCTAAATCTCTAGGGCAAAAAAGCGACAAGTACTTCAATCCGATAATTCAGATCGAATGTATGACGTACTAATAGCTTCGAACCAAAAGTTGTGTCATCTACCATGACATAGATGTCAATAAATGATGCGATGTGATTTTGCAGAACTACAAGATCTCCCATTTTGACGGGACGCCTCGCTCCAGTCCTTGATGGCGTGTGTCAGTGATACGTCTCCAACGTATCTATAATTTCTGATGTTCCATGCTAGTTTTATGACAATACCTACATGTTTTGCTCACACTTTATAATGTTTTTATGCATTTTCCGGAACTAACCTATTAACAAGATGTCGAAGTGCCAGTTCATGTTTTCTGCTGTTTTTGGTTCCAGAAAGGCTGTTCGGGCAATATTCTCGGAATTCGACGAAACAAAAGCCCAAGGCCTTATTTTCCCCGGAATGTTCCAGAACACCGAAGGAGAGCCGGAGGAGGGCCAATGGGGACCCACACCATAGAGGGCGGGGGTCCCACCCTGGCCACGCCGCCTGATGGCGCGTGAGACACACGTCTGTTGGGAATCCCAAGAGGAAGGTGTGATGCGTACAGCAGCAAGTTTTCACTCAGTAAGAAACCAAGGTTATCAAACCATTAGGATTCAAGGGCCACGTGAAGGTTGTTGGTGTCGGAGTGTAGTGCGGCGCAACACCAGGGATTCCGGCGCCAACGTGGAACCTGCACAACACAATCAAAATACTATGCCCAAACTTAACAGTGAGGTTGTCAATCTCACCGGCTTGCTGTAAACAAAGGATTAAACGTATGGTGTGGAAAATGATGTTTGTTTGCGAAGAACAGTGGAGAACAGAGTTTGCAGTAGATTGTATTTCAGATGTAAAAGAATGGACCGGGATCCACAGTTCACTAGTGGTGTCTCTCTGATAAGAAATAGCATGTTGGGTGAACAAATTACAGTTGGACAATTGACAAATAGAGAGGGCATAACAATGCACATACATATCACGATGACTACTATGAGATTTAATCGTGGCATTACGACAAAGTACATAGACCGCTATCCAAAGATGCATCTATGCCTAAAAAGTCCACCTTCAGAGTTAGCATCCGCACCCTTCCAAGCATTAAGTTGCAAACAACGTGACAATTGCATTAAGTATGGTGCGTAATGTAATCAACACAAATATCCTTAGACAAAGCATTGATGTTTTATCCCTAGTGGCAACAACGACATCCACAACCTTAGAACTTTCTCGTCACTCGTCCCGCATTCAATGGAGGCATGAACCCACTATCGAGCATAAATACTCCCTCTTGGAGTTACAAGTATCAACTTGGCCAGAGCCTCTACTAGCAACGGAGAGCATGCAAGAACATAAACAACAAATATATGATAGATTGATAATCAACTTGACATAGTATTCCATATTCTTCGGATCCCAACAAACACAACATGTAGTATTACAAATAGATGATCTTGATCATGTTAGGCAGCTCACAAGATCTAACATGATAGCACAATGAGGAGAAGACAACCATCTAGCTACTTCTATGGACCCATAGTCCAAGGATGAACTACACACACATCAGTCCGGAGGCGATCATGGTGATGTAGAGACCTCCGGGAGATGATTCCCCTCTCCGGCAGGGTGCCGGAGGCAATCTCCTGAATTCCCCGAGATGGGATTGGCGGCGGCGGCGTCTCTGGAACTTTTTCCGTATTGTGGCTCTCGGTAATAGGGTTTTCGTGACGGAGAGTATAAGTAGGCGGGAGGGCAGAGTCGGAGGGCTGATGAGGGGCCCACACCATAGGCCGGCGCGGGCCCCTCCCTGGCCGCGCCGCCCTATGGTTTGGCCGCCTCGTGGCCCCACTTCGTATGCTCTTCGGTCTTCTGGAAGCTCCATGGAAAAATAAGACACTGGGCGTTGATTTCGTCCAATTCCGAGAATATTTCCTTTGTAGGATTTCTGAAACCAAAAACAGCAGAAAACAACAACTGGCTCTTCGACATCTCGTCAATAGGTTAGTGTCGGAAAATGCATAATAATGATGTAAAGTGTGTATAAAACATGTGAGTATTGTCATAAAAGTAGCATGGAACATAAGAAATTATAGATACGTTTGAGACGTATCAAGCATCCCCAAGCTTAGTTCCTACTCGCCCTCGAGTAGGTAAACGATAACAAGGATAATTTCGAAGTGACATGCTATCATAATCTTGATCAATACTATTGTAAAGCATATGAGATGAATGAAGTGATTCGAAGCAATGGTAAAGACAATGATTAAACAACTGAATCATATAGCAAAGACTTTTCATGAATAGTACTTTCAAGACAAGCATCTATAAGACTTGCATAGGAGTTAACACATAAAGCAATAAATTCTTAGTAGAAAGCTTTGAAGCAACACAAAGGAAGATATAAGTTTCAGCGGTTGCTTTCAACTTCAACATGTTTATCTCATGGATAATTGTCAACACAAAGTAATATGATGAATGCAAATAAGCTAGTATGTAGGAATCAATGCACACAGTTGACACAAGTGTTTGCTTCTAAGATAGAAAGAAGTAGGTAAACTGACTCAACATAAAGTAAAAGAATGGCCCTTCGCAGAGGGAAGCATGGATTACTATTTTTGTGCTAGATCTTTTCAATTTGAAAACATAGAAACAATTTTGTCAACGGTAGTAATAATTCATATGTGTTATGCATAAGACATCCTATAAGTTGCAAGCCTCATGCATAGAGTACCAATAGTGCTCGCACCTTGTCCTAATTAGTTTGGATTTACATGGATTATCATTGCATAACATATGTTTCAACCAAGTGTCACAAAGGGGTACCTCTATGCCGCCTGTACAAAGGTCCAAGGAGATAGATCGCATTTGATTTCTCGTTTTTGATAGATCTCAACTTAGGACATCCATACCGGGACAACATAGACAACAGATAATGGACTCCTCTATAATGCATAAGCATTCAACAACAGATAATATTCTCATAAGAGATTGAGGATTAATGAAACTGAAACTTCCACCATGATTCATGGTTTTAGTTAGCGGCCCAATGTTCTTCTCTAACAATATGCATACTCAAACCATTTGATCATGATAAATCACCCTTACTTCACACAAGACGAACATGCATAGCAACTCACAGGATATTCAACAAAGGTGTAATAGTTGATGGCGTCCCTGTAAACATGGTTACCGCTCAACAAGCAACTTATAAGAAATAAGATACATAAGTAACATATTCAATACCACAATAGTTTTTAAGGCTATTTTCCCATGAGCTATATATTGCAAAGACAAGGAATGAAGTTTTAAAGGTAGCACTTAAGTAATTTACTTTGGAATGGCAGAGAAATACCATGTAATAGGTAGGTATGGCGGACACAAATGGCATAGTTTTTGGCTCAAGGATTTGGATGCACGAGAAGTAATCCCTCTCAATACAAGGCTTTGGCTAGCAAGGTTGTTTGAAGCAAACTCAAGTATGAACCAGTACAGCAAAACTTACATAAGAACATATTGCAAGCATTATAAGACTCTACACTGTCTTCCTTGTTGTTCAAACACCTTAACCAGAAAATATCTAGACTTCAGAGAGACCAATCATGCAAACCAAATTTCAACAAGCTCTATGGTAGTTCTTCATTAATGGGTACAAAGTACATGATGCAAGAGCTTAAACATGATCTATTTGAGCACAACAATTTCCAAGTATCAACTTATTCAAGACATTATACCAATTACCACATGAAGCATTTTCTGTTTCCAACCATATAACAATGAACGAAGCAGCTTTCAACCTTCGCCATGAACATTAAAAGTAAAGCTAAGAACACCAGTTGTTCATATGAAACAACGGAGCGTGTCTCTCTCCCACACAAGGAATGCTAGGATCCGATTTTATTCAAACAAAAACAAAAATAAAAGCATACCAGACGCTCCAAGTAAAGCACATAAGATGTGACGGAATAAAAATATAGTTTCACTAGAGGTGACCTGATAAGTTGTCGATGAAGAAGGGGATGCCTTGGGCATCCCCAAGCTTAGATGCTTGAGTCTTCTTGAAATATGCAGAGATGAACCACGGGGGCATCCCCAAGCTTAGAGTTCCACACCAAATTCAAAACAACTCATTAGAGGGTTAGTGCATAATCGAAAGTTCACATATTCAGAGGTGACATAATCATTCTTATCACTTCTGGACATTGCACAAAGCTACTGAAAGTTAATGGAACAAAGAAATCCATCCAACATAGCAAAACAGGCAATGCGAAATAAAAGGCAGAATCTGTCAAAACAGAACAGTTCGTAAAGACGAATTTTTCAGGGGCACTTAACTTGCTCAGATGAAAAAGATCAAATTGAATGAAAGTTGCGTACATATCTGAGGATCACGCACGTAAATCGGCAGATTTTTCTGAGTTACCTACAGACGGGGCTACTCAATTTCGTGACAGCAAGAAATCTGTTTCTGCGCAGTAATCCAATTCTAGTATCAACCTTACTATCAAAGACTTTACTTGGCACAACAATGCAATAAAATAAAGATAAGGAGAGGTTGCTACAGTAGTAACAAGTTCCAAGACTCAAATATAAAACAAAAGTGCAGAAGTAAAATAATGGGTTGTCTCCCATAAGCGCTTTTCTTTAACGCTTTTCAGCTAGGCGCAGAAAGTGTGAATCAAGTGACATCAAGAGATGAAGCATCAACATCGTAGTTTGTTCTAATAATAGAATCATAAGGTAACTTCATTATCTTTCTAGGGAAGTGTGCCATACCTTTCTTGAGAGGAAATTGATACTTAATATTCCCTTCCTTCATATCAATGATAGCACCAACAGTTCGAAGAAAAGGTCTTCCCAAAATAACGGGACAAGATGCATTGCATTCAATATCCAAGACAACAAAATCAACGGGGACAAGGTTATTGTTAACCGTAATGCGAACATTATTAATCCTCCCCAAAGGTTTCTTTATAGCATTATCAGCAAGATTAACATCCAAATAACAATTTTTCAATGGTGGCAAGTCAAGCATATCATAGATTTTCTTAGGCATAACAGAAATACTTGCACCAAGATCACATAAATCATTACAATCAAAATCATTGACCTTCATCTTAATGATGGGCTCCCAACCATCTTCTAACTTCCTAGGAATAGAAGTTTCAAGTTTTAATTTATCCTCTCTAGCTTTTATGAGAGCATTTGTAATATGTTTTGTAAAGGCCAAATTTATAGCACTAGCATTACGACTTCTAGCAAGTTTTTGTAAGAACTTAATAACTTCAGAGATATGAAAATCATCAAAATCTAAACCATTATGATCTACAGCACTGGGATCATTATCCCCAATATTTTGAAAAATTTCAGCAATTTTATCAGTTTCAGGCAATTTTGCACGCTCTGCACTAGGAGTAGAAACATTGCCAACACCAATTATTTTACCATTGATAGTAGGAGGTTTAGCAACATGTGAAGCATCAACATTACTAGTTGTGGTAATAGTCAAACTTTAGCTACATTATTCTCTTTAGCTAGTTTTTCTTCTCTTTCCCACCTAGCATGCAATTCAGCCATCAATCTAATATTTTCATTAATTCTAACTTGGATGGCGTTTGCTGTAGAAAATGACTTAATATATTTATCTTCTTTAGGCATAAATTTCAATTTTAAAAGATCAACATCAGCGGCAAGACTATCAACCTTAGAAGCAAGAATATCTATTTTACCAAGCTTTTCTTCAACAGATTTGTTAAAAGCAGTTTGTGTACTAATAAATTCTTTAAGCATGACTTCAAGACCAGAGGGTACACTCCTATTATTGTTGTAAGAATTACCATAATAATTACCATAACCATTACCATTATTAGAAGGATATGGCCTATAGTTGTTACCAGAATTATTCCTATAAGCATTGTTGTTGAAATTATTAATTTTAATAAAGTTCACATCAACATGCTCTTTTTGAGCAACCAATGAAGCTAAAGGAACATTATTAGGATCAACATTAGATCTACCATTCACAAGCATAGACATAATCACATCAATCTTATCACTCAAGGAGGAGGTTTCTTCAACAGAATTTACCTTCTTACCTTGTGAAGCCCTTTCAGTGTGCCATTCAGAGTAACTGATCATCATATCATCAAGAAGCTTTGTTGCTGCGCCTAAGGTGATGGACATAAAAGTACCTCCAGCAGCTGAATCCAATAGGTTCTGCGAAGAAAAAAGCAATCCTGCATAAAAGGTTTGGATGATCATCCAAGTAGTCAGTCCATGGGTAGGGCAATTCTTCACCAAAGATTTCATTCTTTTCCATGCTTGGGCAACATGCTCATTATCCAATTGCTTAAAATTCATTATGCTACTTCTCAAAGATATAATTTTAGCAGGAGAATAATATCTACCAATGAAAGCATCCTTACATTTAGTCCATGAATCAATACTATTTTTAGGCAAAGATAGCAACCAATCTTTAGCTCTTCCTCTTAAGGAGAAAGGAAACAATTTCAATTTTATAATATCACCATCTACATCCTTATACTTTTGCATTTCACAAAGTTCAACAAAATTATTAAGATGGGCAGCAGCATCATCAGAACTAACACCAGAAAATTGCTCTCTCATAACAAGATTTAGTAGAGCAGGTTTAATTTCATAAAATTCTGTTGTAGTAGCAGGTGGAGCAATAGGTGTGCATATAAAATCATTATTATTTGTGCTAGTGAAGTCACACAACTTAGTATTCTCAGGAGTATTCATTTTAACAGTAGTAAATAAAGCAAAGTAAATAAAGTAAATGCAAGTAACTAATTTTTTTGTGTTTTTAATATAAAGAACGCAAACATGACAGTAAATAAAATAAAGCAAGTAACTAATTTTTTTGTATTTTTGATATAGAGAACAAACAAAACAGTAAATAAAATAAAGTAAAGTAAGACAAAAACAAAGTAAAGAGATTGGATGTGGGAGACTCCCCTTGCAGCGTGTCTTGATCTCCCCGGCAACGGCGCCAGAAAAATTGCTTGATGGCGTGTGAGACACACGTCTGTTGGGAACCCCAAGAGGAAGGTGTGATGCGTACAGCAGCAAGTTTTCCCTCAGTAAGAAACCAAGGTTATCGAACCAGTAGGAGTCAAGGGCCACGTGAAGGTTGTTGGTGACGAAGTGTAGTGCGGCGCAACACCAGGGATTCCGGCGCCAACGTGGAACCTGCAAACACAATCAAAATACTTTGCCCCAACTTAACAGTGAGGTTGTCAATCTCACCGGCTTGCTGTAAATAAAAGATTAAACGTATGGTGTGGAAAATGATGTTTGTTTGCGAAGAACAGTAGAGAACAGAGTTTGCAGTAGATTGTATTTCAGATGTAAAAGAATGGACCGGGGTCCACAGTTCACTAGTGGTGTCTCTCCGATAAGAAATAGCATGTTAGGTGAACAAATTACAGTTGGGCAATTGACAAATAGAGAGGGCATAACAGTGCACATACATATCACGATGACTACTATGAGATTTAATCAGGGCATTACGACAAAGTACATAGACCGCTATCCAGCATGCATCTATGCCTAAAAGTCCACCTTCGAGGTTAGCATCCGCACTTCTTCCAGATGATTAAGTTGCAAACAACAGTACAATTGCATTAAGTATGGTGCGTAATGTAATCAACACAAATATCCTTAGACAAAGCATTGATGTTTTATCCCTAGTGGCAACAACACATCCACAACCTTAGAACTTTCCGTCACTTGTCCTGCATTCAATGGAGGCATGAACCCACTATCAAGCATAAATACTCCCTCTTGGAGTTACAAGTATCAACTTGGCCAGAGCCTCTACTAGCAACGGAGAGCATGCAAGAACATAAACAACACATATATGATAGATTGATAATCAACTTGACATAGTATTCCATATTCATCGGATCCCAACAAACACAACATGTAGCATTACAAATAGATGATCTTTATCATGTTAGGCAGCTCACAAGATCTAACATGATAGCACAATGAGGAGAAGACAACCATCTACCTACTGCTATGGACCCATAGTCCAAGGATGAACTACTCACACATCAGTCCGGAGGCGATCATGGTGATGTAGAGACCTCCGGGAGATGATTCCCCTCTCCGGCAGGGTGCCGGAGGCGATCTCCTGAATCCCCCGAGATGGGATTGGCGGCGGCGTCTCTGGAACTTTTTCCGTATCGTGGCTCTCGGTAATAGGGTTTTCGCGACGGAGAGTATAAGTAGGCGGAAGGGCAGAGTCGGAGGGCTGACGAGGGGCCCACACCATAGGCCGGCGTGGGCCCCTCCCTGGCCGCGCCGCCCTATGGTTTGGCCGCCTCGTGGCCCCACTTCGTATGCTCTTCGGTCTTCTGGAAGCTCCGTGGAAAAATAAGACCCTGGGCGTTGATTTCGTCCAATTCCGAGAATATTTCCTTTGTAGGATTTCTGAAACCAAAAACAGCAGAAAACATCAACTGGCTCTTCGGCATCTCGTCAATAGGTTAGTGTCGGAAAATGCATAATAATGATGTAAAGTGTGTATAAAACATGTGAGTATTGTCATAAAAGTAGCATGGAACATAAGAAATTATAGATACGTTTGAGACGTATCACCGCCATGTGGTGAGGGAGCCCTGTTGCCCCTCCGACTCCGCCTCTTCGCCTATAAAACCCCCCGTGACCTAAAAACCCGATACCAATTGACGAAACTCCAGAAAGACTCCAGGGACGCCGCCGCCATCGCGAAAGTCAGTTTCGGGGGATAGAAGTCTCTGTTCCGGCACGCCGCCGGGACGGGGACTTGCCCCCGGAGTCATCTCCATCGACATCACCGCCATCTTCATCGCCATCGCTGTCTCCATGATGAGGAGGGAGTAGTTCTCCCCCGAGGCTGAGGGCTCTACCGATAGCTATGTGGTTCATCTCTCTCTCCCATGGTGTGATCTTTATGAGATCATGAACTTTGTATCACTATTAATCTATGTGCTACTCTAGTGATGTTATTAAAGTAGTCTATTCCTCCTCCATGATGTAATGTTGACAGTGTGTGCATCATGTAGTACTTGGCGTAGGTTATGATTGTGATCTCTTATAGATTATGAAGTTAACTATTACTATGCACTCTAGATGTTACTTTAATATGAACTCCGGATTCACTCCATGGTGTGACGGTGACAGTGTGCGCATCGTGTGTGATTCCTTTATGAAGTTGTGGAGCTTGTTTACTCCGGCTTGAGGGTGCTCTTGTAGCCCTACACAATGAATGGTGTTTGTTATCCAACAAGAGAGTGTTTGAAGTAGCACAAGTGAAGAGAAGTTATTTATTTATGTGATCATTGTTGAGAGAGTCCACTAGTGAAAGTATGATCCCTAGGCCTTGTTTCTAAGTAGTGAAACACCGTTTTCAACAAGTTCTGTTACATGTTTGCTTGCTGCCATCTTTATTTCAGATTGCTATTACCACTCATATTCATCCATATCACTTGCATCTTACTATCTCTTCGCCGAACTAGTGCACCTATACATCTGACAAGTGTATTAGCTGTGTTGGGGACACAAGAGACTTCTTGTATCATAATTGCGGGGTTGCTTGAGAGGGATATCTTTGACCTCTACCTCCCTGAGTTCGATAAACCTTGGGTGATTCACTTAAGGAAAACTTGTTGCTGTTCTACAAACCTCTGCTCTTGGAGGCCCAACACTGTCTACAGGAATAAAAGCGTGCGTAGACATCAGTCAGTTCGTCTACACTTGCGCCCAATCTCGCCATCATGAGACCTAGTCGTGGGTCAGCCGGGTCGGTGCTCACTGGAATGCGGGTTTTGGTTGCTACCCGATATAGGAAGACCGACTGAGATCAGCTCTCGATGTGTCTAACTTACCCCCCGAATCCTAGGTCCATGGTTATTATTTGGTTTTTAATATCCTCGCCAATGCAATTTTAAATTTCAAACATGACCCTAGAAACAAAAAAAGACAAATATAGCTATAAATAGTAGCTAGTTCATATTGGATGCTTAACTATATCAATGTTCAGTTTGCCTTCTTTTTTATCTCATAACTAGATTTCAATGTTTTACTTTCTTCATGATTTTCTAGTACTAGATAAATTGGTACATGATACTTCATACATACAATGATACAAAGCAGAACTCTAAACAGACAAATTAAACAATATGAAGGTATATATCCAAACGAAAATTGACGAGTGATTATTACAATTAATACTATTTTAATACAAAAACAATTTCAACACATATATTCTCAGAATATAACCAAATCTAATTTGCAAGACGCATTTTTTGGGGACATGCTCATATATTTAATCATGCACAATGTTTACAGCATCGCACTGGGCCAGTTCAGCCAGAACATGCGGAAAGTCTGCCAACCAAAAATTACAAGCACCAGAAACGCTAGCAGCTTTTGCAAGCTCATAGGCAACACCATATTAAGCTTTCTCCTAGTATGTCAAACTAAACATCCAGCCATCATCGATCTAGCAGTGCCTATGTCATTGCAAGGGAGTGGAATTCTATACAGCATGGGAATAGTCCTATGGAGGTATGGCAAAATAAAATCCGTCATCTTAGGAGTTACCTTAGAGGGTGGGCAAAAAACCTTAGTAGTGTTTATAAAAAAGAAAAGAGAGACTTTTGTTGTTGATTGACTTTCTAGATAAGAAGGCTGAGACTATGCCTCTTAGTGCTTTAGAGCGTGCAGAACTAAAAGTCTCTACAGATAGCTTAGCCAAGCTGCGTCGTGAGGAAGAATCGAAATGGGCCCAAAGAGCTAAAGTCAAATATATTCAGGAAGGAGGTAATAATACTAAAAAAATTCACCTTATTGCCAATGGTAAACATAGGAGGAAAAAAATATTCCAACTAGAACAAGAAGAAGGTACGATCGTTGGTCAAGAAAATTTGAAAGTGTATATTTCAGAATACTATAAAAACCTATTCGGAGCTCCGAGCCCAAATCTTTTTGCTATGAGAGAATCGGACAAGGCCGAAATTCCTCAGCTGTCGGATGAAGAGAATAAAATTCTCATAGCCAACTTTACCGAATAGGAAGTATACGCTGCTATTATGCAAATGGCGAAAAATAAGGCGTCGGGACCGGATGGTTTTCCCGCTGAATTTTATCAAAAATTTTGGGACGTGATCAAAACAGACCTCATGGCCATGTTTGCAGCGTTTCAGGAGGGTGATCTTCCTCTATTTCATCTTAACGATCATTTTGCTTCCTAAGAAAGAAAATGCGATTCAGATCCAACAATATATGCCAATATGTCTTTTAAATGTAAGTTTTAAAAATTTTACTAAGGTGGGCACGAACCGTGTCACAGAGGTCGCACACAAGGTGGTCAGACCGACACAAACTGCGTTCATGCCAGGGCGCCACATTTTAGAGGGAGTCGTTGTCCTCCATGAAACCATTCACGAACTTCAAAGGAAAAAAATGAATGGTGTTCTTCTGAAGTTAGATTTTGAAAAAGCGTATGATAAAGTTAATTGGGATTTCTTACAACAAGCTTTGCGAATGAAAGGTTTCGATCCGAAGTGGTGTAAATGCATCCAAGATTTTGTGAGTAGAGGGAGTGTCGGCATTAGGGTGAATGATGACATTGGACATTATTTTCAAACGAAGAAAGGTCTTAGACAAGGAGATCCTTTATCGCCAATTTTATTTAATATTGTCGCCGACATGCTAGCTATTATCATTAATAGAGCTAAGGAGGATGGTCAGGTCGAGGGACTCATTCCTCATCTTGTGGATGGTGGTGTCTCAATTCTACAGTACGCGGACGACACCATTCTTTTTATGGAACACGATTTGGAAAAAGCCTTAAATATGAAGCTAATCTTATGTATGTTTGAACAATTTTCCGGTCTAAAAATTAATTTTCACAAAAGTGAGCTTTTTTGTTTTGGCGATGCTAAGGATGTGGAGGAGGACTATCGCCTTCTTTTTGGATGTGACCTGGGAATGTTCCCTTTTAAATACTTAGGTATCCCAATTCATTTCAGAAAACTTAGAAATGGGGAATGGAAGCCGGTTGAGGATAGATGTGAAAGAAAGTTGAGTTGTTGGATAGGAAAATTGCTGTCTTATGGTGATAGATTGATCCTCATAAATTCAGTTTTGACGAGTTTACCGGTGTTCATGCTATCGTTCCTCGAGATACCTATAGGGGTAAGGAAACGATTAGACTATTATCGATCACGTTTTTTCTGGCAAAGCGATGGGCACAAAAGAAAATATAGGCTAACTAAATGGAACATAATTTGCTGACCTAAAGATCAAGGAGGTTTAGGAATTGAAGTACTAGAAGTCAAAAACAAATTCTTGCTTAGTAAATGGTTGTTTAAGCTTTTAAATGAAGAAGGGGTTTGGCAAGAATTACTACGAAACAAGTATTTGCAATCTAAAAGTTTGTCACAAGTGACAGTAAAACCGCTTGATTCTCCCTTTTGGAAGGGACTAATGAAAGTGAAAGAAGAGTTCTTCAAAAGAGGAACTTTCAAGGTGGGTGATGGCACCTCAATTAGATTTTGGGAGGATGTTTGGTTAGGAGATACCCCTTTGTCTCAGCAGTATGAGTCGCTATATAACATTGTCAACGGAAAACAAGTTGTTGTTGCTGATGTTTTGGGAGCTAATTCACTGAATATTTCATTTCGTAGGGCATTGACACCCAACAAGTGGGTGCAATGGTTAGAACTAGTTGAACGCCTGATGAATATTCAGTTGTCTAATGAAAAAGACACTTTTGTATGGAGACTTACTACCTCTGGTGGTTTCACGGTTAAATCTATGTATCTTGATCTTTTAGATGATCAAACTAAATACCTGCGCAAATATATTTGGAAAATAAAGGTTCCTTTAAAAATTAAGATATTCATGTGGTTCCTCCACCATAAAGTAATTCTAACAAAGGATAATCTCGCTAAAAGGAATTGGGAAGGAAGTAAAACTTGTGTGTTTTGTGATAAAGATGAATCCATTCAGCATTTGTTCTTTGAATGCCCGTTGGCAAAAACTGTTTGGCGCATAATCTTTTTGGTGTTCAGTATATCCCCACCTTCTAATATTACAAATCTTTTTGGAAATTGGTTAAGCGGTATTGCCAAAAAAGATTTAATTCAGATTAGGTGGGTGTTTGTGCCATTGTTTGGGCTATATGGAATGTTCGTAATGATTTTATTTTTAACAAGCGTAAACCTCATTCTTTCTTACAGGTTATTCCCTTGGCCATACATTGGATCCGTACGTGGTCTTATATCCAAGCAGAGGAGCAGCGAGCTGCCATGGAGTCTGGGTGCAACCGTTTGGAGACGGTCGCACGGGATTTCTACAGTCGGTTCGGTTGGCGGTTTGATCATAGGATCACAATATGATGTATCACTGGCACCCGCTGTTTTGTTTTTTTTAATGGTTGATCTTTGTATCCACCATGAATGATACTTGATTTGTAATAAGGTCATGCACTCACTCAAAATAAAGTAATAAAGCGGCCATATGTATCATTTTGATGCAGAGGCTGGGGCAACCCCATTTCGAAAAAAAAATGTCTTTGTAGATGCTCCAAAGAATAGAACGATTTGTTAGCAGTTCAATATATGTTATAAAAGTTTCGAAAATGTACTCACATAATCATGCACTAGAAGCCACTACTATATTTTTGTCATTATTTTCTCTTTGGAAATATGTATAAAGCCACTACATAATCATGCACTAGAAGCCCTGATATTTAAAGATATAAAAATGTACATAAACTCGCACACGCTTACATATACACATAATTATACATATGTACTATTAAACATATTACATCATAAACTCATTATTCAAGGATAACTATTTTACAACACACAATTAAAATTCAGCATAACACAGTTTTTCAGTAAAATACGTTACAAATGCATAACAAAAGAACAATATAATTTCTACAGGCAACATCAATTATTGTTAACTACCGAAACAATAGAATAGAAAATTCCACTCTTAAAACCATGGAATGATAAAAAAAGACACATATAAGTATAAGAGTTTATTGCAAAATATATTATTTGAACAAACCTTGAGTCAAAAATATGTTTGGATCAGTCCTAATCACGCTTGCATGTAGAATGGGTGATTTGTCTCATCCAATGCGGAAACTCTATGCACGTGTGTTATAGACTGCTTAGGACTTTGAAACACGCTGGGCCTATTTTTACCATAATTGCTAGGATCTGACTCTACAATGCGCACATCGAGCTCACTAAAAGCACGGTGGTTTAGAATAGTTCGTCCACCCACGTCATCAATTTAGTTTTTTCCAGTTCCTCAGCTTATTGGTCGGCGGCGACCTCTCGTGCTCCTTCGGCGGCGACTCATTCCGGTCCCTTCGTGCTTCCTTCTGTGGCGGTAGCTGCTCCGTCGCTTCGGCGCCTCGTCGACAACTCCTAGGCTGAGCGCCTCATGTTTCTCTTCACCGAGAAGATTTTGATTTAGGGTTCGTGTTCTGATCGGGGGGTTGCCTTGGAGTACAATTTTTTTTAGCCCGGACAGCTTCCCATACATGCTGAAACTATGAGTGATTAAACAAGTATAATTTGGAGCTCCCTATGATTATTTTGTATGTTTTTTAGGTGCATTTCGTTGTGAACCTAGCCTACGGGCATCTTTAGCGAGCCGACCCAAATCAGCGACCCAAACTGTCCATTTATGTCCGTTTGGGTCGGCTCGTGGATAGAATGCATCTCGCGGTCAGGCCGGCTCGGACACCATGCGCAGCGGCGCAACCCATTTAGTACGGATCTGGCCAAATCATCTTGCATTTCATTTCATTTCTCAAATGTTCCAGCCGTTGTGGAGGAACATCTGCCCTTCGCCGTCGAACATCATATCATTTCATCTCATTTCTCAAATGGTGGGCCTCTTGCCCTTCAACGATTGAGGCAAACCTCTAGGGCAGGCGTAGCCTGTCCTAGCTCATGCCCTGGTGGATGGTCACGGCGAACGCGAAGCCGAAGAGGTCGATGGCGACGCGCTCCGACGACGATGTTGGTGATAGCGACGGTGACGCTGGTGGCTAACTCTGGCCTCTTTCGCTGCTCCTTCCTCGTCGGCCTCGGCTGCGGCCTCGGGCACGGCCACGGCCATGGCTCGAAGGCCGTCATAGGCGCCACCCCCTCGAGCCTATGCCGCCGTTCATTGCTGCAGTGATGCCTGTGGTGGTGGTGATGGTGGGAAATGGAAGATGAGAGTTGGTGGAAGAAAATGGCCGGCGCTGGCCTGCTTATAAAGGGTCGGAGCTTTGGATGGCAGCGTGTAGAACGAAACGCCGACATTGAGGGATTGCAGGCGGCACGGCCAGAGTAGAAGCACATGCGTCGGGGGGTGCAGCCAGAGTAGGAATGCAGGCTTCGGGCGGCGCGGCTAGAGTACTTCCATTGATAGCCAGAGGTAGAAGGCTGTTGGGTCGCTTCCATGCGAGCCCTAGGTGTACGCGGGCAGACACGGGAGGACACGCTCGCTGTACGCGCCGATGCATCGGTTTTCCAAATTTGATGAACAGATGGATCGAGGCGGACGGATCGATCCGTTTGCGTCGCCCCGCTGGAATGTGTGCAGCCTGTCCGCCCGTTTGCACGGACCAAATCAAACACGCTAGGACCCGATGGGTCGGCCCGCTGGAGATGCCCTAAGCCAAGCATGCATGAATTTGGGAGACCTTGTTTTTTTCAGCGCCATGTCAAGTGTGATATGGTTTTCTTCCTAGCAAATCCATTCGTTTACATGCTTTCTGTTTCTGTGACTGCCCTCGTGCAGAACTCAAGCTGCTTGTAAACTTTGTCATCATAGTTCAGACTATAGACTTTACCGTTTTTGCTTTTTCCTCAAGCGTGCTTCTTGAGATATCTGTACTGGCAGCTTTTCTTTTGGCGAAACAAAATGCTAATAAAGCATGTTCCATTCTGTTCAGCAGAATAGCATAATTACCTTCTAGCAGATTTTTATTGCAGTTCAGATATTCTGGTTTGGTTACCTACCATGGTTCAGAGCTGCAAGATTGTACATTTGAGAGGTCTACAAAATTCGTCCTAGTGTCAAACAAGGAGAGGACGTAACAAGTTCGTCCAAGTTGATATAACTACAAAATATGTTCTCTGATTTGTCCTCACGGTCTCCCGGATCCTCATAGAGATTCCCACCGTGACGACCACGACGTAGAGAAGCAGATGTGGCCGGATCTGCTCTGCCACCGTCTGTCGGAGGCGCCACTTGCCATTTTGTAACAAGCATTCAGCCACGTTTGGCGGCTTAGCTTGTTAACCCCAGATTCAGGATAGACAGAGAGATAGGATGCCTGCCAGCTGCGCGCATTGCACCGGCCTGCGCGGCGTTTTCTCCAGGTACACGCGGATGTGCAGTGACACGGCAGGGCATGGCCGCCAGACTGCGCGCGCAGTCGAACGCGACGACGCCTCGTGACGGCGAGGAAGGGGCGACCGCCGGCGGCCGGCCCCCTCCCATGTGACGGCCGGAGGCGGCGGGGCATCTCGCAAACAGGCACTACTCCCCGCTGCCCCGCAAGTGGCCTTGCCGTTGTCATGTCACTGTGTCACCGTGGCTGCATGTTTGGAGCTTGGGGCTGTGCGCCCGTGCCCACGATGCATGTCGTGCTCGATCCGTGTGTCGCAACTTGCACTGAATTATTGGGGACTGCCTCTGGCTGCAACTAAATGTAGTACTTCCTTCTGGCTCCAACTTAGATTTCAGATCACATGCACCAAGTTTGATCCTACATTTTGACGGATGTCTGCCTATATTCAGAAATACGAAGTAAACACGAGCAGATATAGAGCATTTTGACGTCTGCCCACTGACGCGAAATTGGGCTCCGGTCTGTTCCGTGGTGTGTACTGTGTGTACTGCATGCCCCAAGTCTCACATCGCAATTCAATTGGGTGTAATCCCAAGCAGCTGATCGTTCACTTCCGCAGCTGATTAAAATAGTTAATCAACATCGGCAAAAGTACCAACGCCAGCATCCCAAGCAGCTGATCGATCACTTCCGGAGCGATCGTGTTCTGCTCTTGCTGATACTTAATTTAGTATTCTCTAACTTAGATTTCACATCACATGTACCAAGTTTTTTGCTAAATTTTGACGACTGTCTTTCCAAAATAAGAATGAAAAGATGAAGCATTTTGGTGTCTGCCACTGATGCGAAACTGGGCTCACTTGTGATGCTACCTCTGTCAGTAATCCCAAACAGCTGATCTCGATCTTTGTGAATTATGTTCCTGATTAATTCATCATTACAATTGCCAAAAACAAAATGGAAACAGTGACCGGATTACTAGACCCATATATATATATAGGTAAATCGCCTTTTTGACTATTTCATATCCTGAAGATGTCCTCGCGAGTTGGACAGGACTGGACTTCAGTCTTCACCACACTTTTTTTTGCGGGTGGGGACCTCAGTTGATCTTCTTGCAGTCCAACCTGATCTCCGTGGGCGTATCTGCAGACGGAGCGAGGTTGCCCATCCTCACCATGGCCTTGGCGAAGTCGACGAAGAACGTACTCGGTCTGCGCCTGTACATCCGCACCAGCACGTCCTGCGACCCGCCATTGTAGAGCTCCTGGTCCGAGTGGAACAGTCCCTGCCTGCTCGCCAGGTTCTCGTAGTAAGCGGTGTCGAACGTGTCCGGCGTCGTCACGTCGATGGGCGCGAGCGTGTCGTCGCCGCCGGACTGCGGGCACGTCTGCTGCCGGAGCGCCGCGAACGTAGCGTTGACATTGGCGTCGCTGTAGATGCGGTCGCGGAAGGTGGTGCACCGGGCCTGCCCGATCGTGTGCGCGCCGGAGAGCGCCGTCATGTCCCGCGGCGAGAGCCCTTGTTTCCGAACATCGTGATTAGGGTGTCGAGGCTGGACCCTGGTCCTGGGAGGTTGGAGTTGGCCGCGCTCTGGCTCGCGTTCAGCGCGTCGCGGCGGCCCAGCTGCACCGTCCACGTCGGCCCGCCAAGCTGCATCATTGTACCATCTCGCTGATATAAGCTTTGGTCGATGCAAGCAGTAATGTGTGTTTCTGTCTGCGAGATGATCCATGGATCGATCGTGGTAAACCCTAGCTATATATAGATAGATTACCAGGTTGACGCTGTCCCGTGCGGCGAGGGCGACGATGTCGGCGCAGGAGACGGTGGCGCTGCAAGCCGCCTCAACCTGGGTCTTGATGGCGTCGATGACGTCGTACCCGCGCACCGAGTTGGCGTTCGGCCCGGCATTCTTCTCGCCGGTGAAGCTCGCCGTGTCGTCAAGCAAGATCGACGCGTCACAACCCTGCATTAATTCCGACATCAGTAAAAATGTTAGAAAGCAGTGCTTTAGATAAATGAATTGCAGCTGGCTAGGTGACACCAATGTCGGACTACTCACATTGACGAAGCAGTCGTGGAAGAACAGGCGGAGGATGGACGCTCCCATCCGCGGCTCCGTCGCCACAGCCTGCGCCACCGCTGACCGCACGATGCTCTGCAGCTTCGGGCATCTCCTGTCGTAGAACCTCGACGATAGCTGGACACCCGCAACGCTGGCGAGCAGCGGGGCCAAAGCAACGGCTACCAAGAGCAGCTGGCACCTCGCTGCGGCGGTGGCCATAGGTAACGAGCTACACAGTTCTTGTTGGATGAGTACTAGGCTACTGGCGATGTACTAGTGGTTCATGTGAACGTAACCGAGACACAGGAACGTATATATAGTGTATGTCTCCGGCTAGATCGTGCTTGCATATGGCGACCGCCATGGAGAAATTGGCTGGACGCCTGAACTCGAGCTGGATGGGTTGACTAATCTGCATGCTGAAGCCTGACGGTGGGCAGATTAAGGTTGGACTCTAGTGTTAGCGGCAGATCAGACCGATGCAGAGCACGATGGTGTGGATCAGATCGATGCATGTATTAGTGCAACTTGGGCTTGAAGAATGGATTCATATTGGAGTGGTTGACGCATGGGAGTCAGGGAGTGTACTGACTGTCCAAAGAGTGGATCGACAGGACAGGAGTCCCTGCAGGTAACTGGCTAAAACGGTATTCTTTAATTAGGCACCTCTCGTTTTTAGATGCGCGCAATTGCATTTGGCGAAGTTTTATACTTTTATACGATGAGCATCTGTGTTAAGCTTAGTTAGGTGCGACCTGTGCACAATCGAGTCACGCTGTCTTCTTCCTTTAAAAAATAGTTAGCTGCGTGGAAACTGAGCCTCAGCTCTATATTCATGCTCGGACACAAAATATAATGGTCATGGGCTCTGCGCAATCAGCCATATCAAAGCTTGATTTGCTTGCTCGGATTGTTTTAGTATTACATTTCGCTGCCACCGATGCCAATAATATGAGCTGTAAGTCGGGTATTCCTCTCAATGCTACTTAGGCGTACACATTGATATTCATCTTTTTTTTTACCGGAGAACCCATATAAGTTCTTACACATGCAATCATCTTTCACAGTTTTACATCCTCTGTTTAGGCCTTGTTCGGTACTAGTATTTCTAGGAATTATTGGGATACTTTTGCCAGGATTGGGAAATAACCATATCTTCATCCTATCCAATTAATTCACGGTTATACCTAATCTCCAATTGAAAGATCGAGATCTAACGACTACAGGGGAAGGTGAGGCAAACGTGAATGGTGAGGCAAACACTACATGTTGGGAAACATAGCAGAGCAAACACATGATGAGGCAATCCACACAAGATCAATATGAAGCAATGCTGAATAGGCAACTTCGTCAACCAATCAAAAGGATCAGATGTTTTTTTTCCAAGCGACCCGTCAGGGGTTCGAATTTCATTACCAAAAGAGACAACGAAATACAAACGACTTCCAAATAACATCCCAGGTATGCAAACGAAAGAAACAACTAACACTGCCTACTGCTAGCGTTTGAACGGGGACAATTAAAACTAGAGGTCTTATTACAACACCAATGATCAACTGAACCAGGTGCACCAAAACGAGCTAGAGCCAAAAATCAACTACTGTTTTCCCACTTCTGAACTAACATCACTATCCTTCTCTGTCGATATGGATGTCATTATCAACATCACCAGATCGACTACCCAGCAGGCGGGGGGAAGGCGGAGGATTTCCATTAGCCGTGCTCGTTGATCCAATCCCATTAGCCCTGGTTGCTAGTCGCAACAGATTATTCGCTCCTCATCGAATATCTTCAGCATCATCTTCATCATGTAGACCTGCCCAATAGTTCATGAAAACAATAGCAAAAATAATTAGTTCAGTGGGGGATCGAATCAATTTGCCTTCAAAGCATGCTTTGTTCCTCAACTTCCAGATTCCCCAATAGATTGCATCCAGCCCAGCAATCTGTGTATTGCGGTTAGCTGGCACAAAATGAGGGAACCACCAAAAAAACTGTATAAAGCTTCCAGGTCTAGTGGGAGTCCCGATTGCCTATCCAAAAGAGCTCCAAACATACTTGGCCGCATCACATTTAAAGAATAGATGCAAGATAGTTTCCTGCTTTATTGCAGAATTGGCATCGAGGGCTTCCAGTCCAATTTCGTTTCAACAAGTTATCATTGGTTGCAATTGCATTATGCCAAATGAGCCACAACCAGATTTTGATATTGAGGGGAATCCTACTTTTGCACATATGCCTAAATAATCTGTTAGTACCATTGCTACACAAGTGATTGCACACTGACTTGACAAGTCAGAGAATTTCTCAGATTTTGACCATTTTCAGAAAGGTTTATCCTGCTTTTTCATTGAGAGTAATATGTCTGAATAATCTCAACAAACCATGCATTTGTTCATTTAAATCAGGAGGCATCCATCTACTAAAAGTAAATCCCTAGTTCATAGCAGCTGCATCAGCCACTGTAATATCTTGTTCTCTATAAATATTATATATCTTGGGGAATTTATATTTCAAAGGAGAGTGGCACAACCAAGCATCAAACTAGAAACTGGTGAACCTACCATTACCAACCTGCATTCTCCTACCACACAGATATAGGTTTTTCACCTGCATCATGTCAGACCAGAGAGAAGAGTCTCCAGGTATTTTCTTGGAGTAAAAAATACCAGCACCTCCCAGATATTTCCTTCTCATAAAATCCTGCCAAGGACCAACACCACTCTCAATTTTCCATCGCCATTTACACATTAAGATGAAGTTAAATTTGGATAAAACCTTCGGGACGAACTCACCTTTTTCTTGGGTTTGCAAAGTGATACTTTCTCTTGTCAGCACTGCCAGCCCAGAAGAAAGATTTGATGGATCTATCTATTTCTTCAGTATTGGTCTTATGCAATAATCTCATAGACATGTGATACACAACAACACTAGATAAACATGAATCAATTTTGATAAGACTTCCTCCAATGGACATGGAATTTCCTATCCAACCACTCATTTTCTTCCTAGGTTTTTCACCAAGAAACCCCATCTCAGCCACTGTAGTTCTTCTGGCACACACAGGATTACCCATATATTTGATGGTCAGTCCCCTTTTTGGCAGTTGAACAAATCAGCAAAACTCTGGACTTTAACATCATCCACCAGAATCAACATCACCTGACTCTTTTCAAAGTTGATTTTCAAACCAGAAATATCCTCAAAGATATACAAAAGAAGCTTCAAATTTCTAGCCTGCTCCAGGTCATCTTGTATCAACAAGATAGTGTTATCTGCATACTGGAGCATATCAATCCCTTTATGAACCAAGTTATCAGCCAAGCTAGTGATTAGACCATTCTCTTGAACCAAGAAAATCATTTTTTCCAAACTGTTTGCAACCATATTAAATAAAAGAGGAGCAAAAGGATCCCTCACACCCTTGCAACTGGCAAAATAAGGGCCCACTTTGTCATTAACTTTAAAACTCAAAGTTCCTTTTGTCACAACCTTCTTGATCCACATCAGCCAATTGTCACTCAAACCTTTATGTTTACAATAACAAAACAGAAAATCCCAATTAACTTTGTCATATGCATTTTCAAAGACAATTTTAAGCACAACCCCCTGTTGTTTCCTTTTTTCTCCCTCAAGATCTCTTGGAGCAACATGACTCCATCAATGATGTATCTTCCTTTTATAAAAGCAGTTTGATATGTGAGCAGAAGTTTATCGTTCACAGGCTCAACTCTTATAGTCAAAGCCTTGGTAATGATTTCGAACAGCACCTGAAGGACACAAATTGCTCTAATTTTTTTAAATTGTGTCAGCTTCATCAACTTTTGGGACCAAGGTACTAATTCCATAATTGATCCTATCCAAATCAATCTTATGATCAGAAAAATCATCAAACACAGCTATCAAATCATGTTTGATAACACTCCAACACACCTAATAGAACTCAACGGGAATTCCATCAAGACCCGCAGCTTTATTTTTCTCCATGTGATCAATGCATTTTTTGATCTCTTCCTTAGTAAACCTCTCATCCATGGTGGCTCCATCATCATCAGTCAATCTCTCATTCTCAGACCTAATTGAGCTATCAAGTCTGACACCAATATCAGGAGCAGGGCAAAAGAGAGTTTTACCAAAATTAGTGGCATGCAAAAGTAGATCATCATCTACTTGAATGATTACTTCATTTTGTTTCAGGGATAAATGGTTCTTTTTCTCCTACAACCATTAGAAGCTTTGCGAAAATAAGCTGTATTATTGTCCCCCTATAATAGGCAATTTTCTCTTGATCTTACGTGACAGAATTATCCTCCTTGTCCAAAATCTCAAGTAACTCTTGGTGAAGTTGTATTTTTATTTTGTTTTGATCTGCTGATAAACCTGGCCTTTCTTCCGTTTTCTCCAATTCATTCTGTTCAGAGGATATTTCTATTTTTTCTTTTTTCTTTCAGCCCCTCTTAGATTTGCTCCCCAAAATTTCAACCCATTTTAATATTCTTCAACTTCTTCTGCAACTTTTCTAAACTATTTCTACCAGAAACAGGTTGCTGCCAAATCCTTCTCACCCTTTCAAGGAAATCTTCTTATGTGAACCAACTTTTTCAAATCTAAAGTCTCCATTCCCTCTCTGTTTTGATTCCATTGTGCCTAGAATGAGGGGATGCTGGTCATAAATCTCTGTTTACCAACTTGTGTGCAATGGTAAGTGGGAAAAGATCTTCCCAGGTACTGCTCATCAGAAATCTGTCTATACTCTCCAGAGTTGGCTCAGATTGATT
Source organism: Lolium rigidum (assembly GCF_022539505.1). Lineage (NCBI taxonomy): Eukaryota > Viridiplantae > Streptophyta > Magnoliopsida > Poales > Poaceae > Lolium > Lolium rigidum. The sequence goes on from NC_061508.1 coordinate 265,005,390, forward strand.
ATTGGACCAAGTAAACTACCCACCAGACAAGTGTATTTCTATCAGAGCATAGGTATAAATAATTTAATTAAACAAATCAGACCACCTGTTACATCTCATTTGCTCATTCTTCTCAAAGGAAAATATTACCAGGTTAAAATCCCCACCAATCAACATTGGTAGGGATTGGTCACTGCAAACCCCTCCCGGCTCCACTAATGAAAGGATATAGACGGTAACCTAGAGGGGGTGAATATGTTCTACAAAATTTTAATCACTTCTTTTGCAATTTTAGGCTTTCGTGGATAAATAAGGTTGGCCTAATGCAAACTAGGTGAGACAACCTATATGATGTGATAAACAACTTCAAGAACGAAGGCTATCAAAGTAAAGTAAAATGATAGAAATAATTGAAGCACACGGAGATGATGATTTATCTGGATGTTCACTTCCTTGAGGGGAAGCTATTCACCGTTGGAGCGATGCGGTTACCATGAAGGACCCCGAACACCACAAAGAGTCGCCATCTTCTCCCTAAGTTTCTTCCACGAAGTAGAAGCTCCATCCATTAGTGGAGACCTTAGGGAGGCTTTGATGCATATAAAATGCATACATGAACTTTGTCCTTTATCATATTGAATTCCCACATATTTGCAACATATATGATGATAATACCATGTTTTACATTGATTTATGGAGATTTACCAATGATCCCCTTTATTTGGTTTATAACACTGCAGACCAGGAAAACCCCGTTTTGTGTATTTTTCACTTTCAGAGACCTATACGGAGTCAAATTGACCTGGGATTTTAGGAGCATCACTTTTTCATCGGGAGAAGCAACCTGGAACTTTGGAGGGGGCATGGATGGGCCTGAGGCCCGAAAGAGGGCAGATGACGCGTCCAGCAAGGTAGGGCGTGCCACCCACCTCAGTTCGGCCATCGATCGTCTGATTGCCCTGATTCTTTCACCAACCGACGTATTTTTTTTCCTAAATACAACTATATATATGACCCCGAAGAGTTCTCGGGAGGAGAGCGCTATACAAACACAGAAACACGAAAACGGAGGCTGCTGCAAAGAAGATTGGTGGGGGAAACTCCACCGGGATAACCACCTTCTCCAACGTCTTTATCATCAAGACCATGATCAAGGGAGAGTAGTCCACCTCTGGACTATGGGTTTGTGGTAGTACCTTCATCTATTTCTCTCATTTTCTTCATAGTTCTTAGTGTCATATGAGCTGCCTATCATGATTATGGCCATATTCTATGTGGTGGATCCTTATTCTATGATATTGTTTTATGAGATTTGATCATATATATTATGTGTGAGATGTATTGATAGATGCATATTATATACCCCATTCTTAAGTATTTGTTCTGATCAAACATATGTGCAAGAGCGTGTGTGGGGTGATGTGTGTATTAGATGGAGTAGCATGGTTTTAGTGATTGCATAGTGACAATATGTTCAATATCTATTATGCCTTTGCCTTTCTTTTTCTACCTCACTAGGGATAAAGTGAATGCATGTGGTATGTTCATCACGTGATAGTAGTGATGATCTTGTTTGTTCAGGGTAGCATATTTGATATTCAAACATGATGTCGAAGTACTTATGGCTATGCTCTATTAATTCTTAATACAAAATTGATGAAGTTTCTTTCTTGTGGAGTATAAGAGAGATGTGTTGCATCATCTCTATGTTAGGACATGATGCCCATATTAATTCTAATCTTACATATACTATTATTTGCACCTTCATATCTCATTGATGAATTATTATTTGTTCACCACAACTTAAAGAGAGAATAGTCAAGTGATCCCATGAATCTCGTTCCACTTTTTATCATAAGAAACACCTTTATATAGCTTTTATCTTGTTTTCTATTTGCTTCACAATTTTAATCCGAAAATACAAAAATATTTAATTTTCTTATTTACATCTAAAACACCAAAAAAAAATCAACCCCTGTACAATTTTTACTTAGTAATTTTATCTAGCCTAGTTTTATGTGCTTTATTTTTACTTATGTTATTTACTTACACGATACCTTGTGCTTGACAACCACACAGTGGAGTTGAAGACACAAGGCATTTATTTTACTTGCAAGATTGCTAGAAGAAGAGAGAAGAATATATTGTTTTGTCCAGTTTCCCGAGTGTTCAATATAAACCCTCGAGTCACCCTTGTGGGGAAAATACTCTACTGACACAACACTCTGCACTTGGAGTCCCAACGTCATCAAGACATTTTCTATCGCCGTTGCCTGGGAGGAATCAATACACTCTATCAAGCCCCATCACGCGCCATCAGGCCTCCAATCACGTACAAACTTTTCGTGCAATCACAAGTCTATTGTTCTCGGCGACCACTACCGCCTAGGAGTCCTCAAAGTTTGAACTTGACACAAAAAAATATCGGTGGAAAGAGAGGAAGAAGAGATCTCTCAAGTGGATGGATCCTCTCTCAAAAGTGTTGGTTGAGTCTCTCTAGATGAAGGATTTGTGTAGGAGTATTCAATAAAGTATGTGAGGGCAAACAACTTGATCCCAATCTCAGAAAAATGTCCAAGGTGCTTGATCCCAAAATAATGCCTTTCTTATATAGAAAAATAGCCATTTTGTAAATTAATCGTGCAGAAAAATAGTTGCCCGGTCATACCGGCCGAACCTACTGTTTCATGTGCTGCAAAGTTCAAAGAGGAGCAGGGATGGCACCCGATATGATCGGCTGAAGTCTCTATTTGGCTGTGGAGGAAAAAAGCGGGGCGCCCGGTCATATCGGCATGAGGCCTGGTATGAACGGCTGGTTTCACTGGTTCGGGAGGAATCTAAAAGTAGAGGCACCCGGGCATACCATCCTAAGGTCTGGTATGATCAGCCAGTTTCACTATTTCGCAAAGGAGCCAAAAAGGGTAGGAACCCGGTCATACCGGCCTGAGGCCCGATATGACCAACCGAACTTGTTGTTTGGCAACCAAAGAAAGTAAAGAGAGAAAAGGCTTTTTTTCTTTTGGAGTTTGTGTAAGAAGTAAAAGAATAGCAAGATGTAAATGCCTAGGATTTTTTATGGAAATCAAGATAATTGATTTGAGTAAAGTATCAAATAAAAGTTTCGATCCCCTCTTAATAGTGAAGGGTTCCTATACTCAACAAAACAACAAAAGGAAGTGCTACCATTGACGAGGGATTAACTTGTCAATGGCTACACGTTGTAGACTTAGGGTTTCGTGGAGAGTAGAGGGAAAGTACATCACGAAGGTTGTCAGACGAACAAAGGCGTCCAACTCAACAAAAGTAGTGGCTAGGGTTAACAATGATTCAATCCTTATTCCAACCTCAGCTTCCCCTTTATATAGGAGGCGAAGCTGAGTGTTTTCCGTGTCGTACAAGTACATATTATCGGGCCGTAATCAGCCTTTCTCAATATCGATGCAAGTTTCTTATAATAACTCTACTTTCCTAATCCGAATATCTTTAACCTCTTGGGCCTTCAATTCTTCAAGTCCATGGGCCTTGTACGTCGAGTATGGACCAGGGTTATTCATACAACATACCACTTAGGCATACCTATGTCTGTAGCCCCCGAGATTTTATTCGAACCACAGGATCAAGTAAAATCTCCATCTTTCATCTTTTAATTACTTCGAGTCCGTAGGAATAATATTTTGTTCAATATCTATATTGGACAGGGATATTAATAAATGAGGTTGGTTCATCTGACAGATCAGGTACCAGTTAATTACTCTAGTGGCAAACCCGCATAAATTTACTTCAAACTCGAGTCCCTGGACTCGAACCTAGAATACTAGCGTAATTCAGGACGTGCTACTTTAGGACTTATCAAAAAGTGAATCCCAGTTAAGTTATTGGGTAGCCAACACGTCCGTCGGGATTTTCTTCATATCTACTAATGTGGGTAACGTGGGAGAGCGCATTCAGGTGCGATGCCGCGCCCTCAAGACGGATCTTGTGGTCTTACCTTCGTGATCTTTTTACAAATCATGGCATCCAGAGTTTTTATCACGGTGAACACGCTCTGCGAATATATTGTCAAGTGCCTTTGTTCGGCTGATGGAATAAATCATGTCGCCATATTCCGTACTCCGTCTTCGAGTCACTTTAACCTTCGTTTCCCTTTTTCATACGATAACCCAACACCAAAGAGAAGAGAGGAATTGACCCGTAGATAAGCTTACTGTAAACAATTAGTCCTCTCTAACCTTATATTCACCAAATACCAAAATAAAGATCAGGAGCATAAATTCCCTTGCAACTAGGAAATCATCCTTATCACACATTTTAGCAGCTCCATAAACAATAATCAGACACCATTTCGCATAAAGTTTCAAATCCATCAAGGTCGCTTTGATGAAAAATTTCCCCATGCTTGTGTCACAAATGGAAAATCTGGTTAGCCTAAAACCACCCAGAATTTCACCACTTCTCTCCACAGAACCAATCCATTTTCAAGCAATTTTACTTGCATGATCAATCTTTCTAAAGAAAGCGGGCGAATAATCTTACTTAATTATTTCTTGTAGCCCAACAAAGTCAAACTCATGATCTCTCAGAAAATCTGACAAGAAAATAATCATGCTGATGAGGATATAATCATGCATTATGGCAATTCTACATGTTTGAGCTGGAAGGAAATATTAAATCTAGCTGAAAATAATACTTTTATATCTGAAAATATTATACTGCCTAAATCTTTGTATTATTATTTGACTAGATTTGAGATCTATCGGAATGGCGCCAGCGGGAGGAGAGGGAGGAAGGCGACCAAAAGACCGGACGATCGACTTGAGAAATTACATGCAAAAAGCAAGCTAGATGAATGCGGTGTGCATTCAACTTAAATAAGTGGAACCCAAAGCCAGCTCATGTACGACTTGGTCGTTATTGCATGCAAAATCATGTATACTTGAGGTCATGTGCTTTACGTTGATGCTTGAGCAATAGATGCACACTGTTCATCTGCGTTCAAGTTAAATGGTGGGCCCCAACGAAGATGCATCTACCAGGCTTTTGCTGGTTGACAACTTGGGCTGATCGGCCATGTCATCAGAAGCAAACCGAGGCGGCGCCATCTTCAATAAATACTCAGCCGCATAGTATGATTAGGGTTAGACTATGTTTTAGACAAAAATATGTTTAGTTGAACTGCTATACGCATTCCTCTGAAATTATA
>NC_061508.1:265010668-265027870 GCF_022539505.1 Lolium rigidum
AAATTATACTCTCCAATTCGTATCGATCTGGAATTTTACTGAAAGTTTTCGTGTGATCTGCTGTTCCACTGGGAATTAGAAGATTGAAACTTACCGTTTCGTGGTCGGCAGCTACGTGCGCAAGCGTGTGGTGTTGCGAATATCCATAGGGTTGAAGATCTGTTGCACTGGCAGCGGGGGAACAGCCGGAGAGTTCGAGGGCATCTAGCGAGTTATCATCCACCATCTACCATCGCTCAACGAGAAGATCGGGCCACCCCTTATCACATGCCTTTCTTACCAACACATCTACAATTCAAGGTTGTACAATCATAGATATTTTGGGTTTGGTTTTCTTCTCCTAGTTCCAGACAAAATGCCACACAAAGGGTGGTCATTTAAAGCTTTCACTGGGGCAGCACTTAATGTTGACTCTGGTCCCGTAGAGGTCACACCTGATTTAGTTGGTGTCCCTCTCACACCAAACTTGCATGCAGATATCCTATCTTTCTTTTTTTTCCTTCTAGAAACAACATGAGTAATCCATCCTCATCTTCCGAGTTCTCATTCAACCCCAACAACAGAATTGCTCCTGACCCTGCATTATTACTAGTAACATGATTGTCCTGTGTATTCACAATCGCATGTCTAGCAATTTCTAGATCATTCCGATAGTTAACTTTTTTCAATGGAAAAGGATCAGATACATAAATGGAAAGGAGACAAGTTCACATGATTTGTTTCTACGGAGTTCGACGTTGTTTACACTAGCTCAACGTCTCTATTTGGAAAGGCAGTGCACACATGCACCCAAATCCAACCGACCTCACCCCATTGATGGCTATTCCTCCTTCTCCATTAGTGTAAGCCCACTAGCTTTTCCCGATCATTAATGGCAAATCTTCTATAGGTGATATCTAGATCTTTCACCTTGGCCAGTCCACACCTGACACTTGATGGCGACACCAAGTCATGCCCGCACCAAAGGATGGAAAATTTTATCCATGGATCCACGTATCTACTGATATCCGAACGGTAGGGCACGGGTAAGGGGAACTAACAAGGCCCACAGATTTCTTGGGGCGATATTCGCCAACTCATTGGTTGGGTGCATGTAGAGATTTTACCCCCTGGATATCCAATGGAGAGTAGAGTATGGGATTTTTGTTTGTTTAACACTAGTAGAAAAAGGGGCATCAATACCGGTTGCTAAGGGGCTTTTGTACCGGTTAAGCAACTGGTACAAAAGATCCGGTACAAAAGCCCCCCCTTTTGTACCGGTTGCTTACGAACCGGTATTAAAGGGCCTCCACGTGGGCGCCTGTAATATCCCAGGTAATGGGGTTACAAAAATAGAGGAAACAGATGTGTGCATTGCATTCATGCATAGAAAATCTGGGGAATTTTCGCGCTTTAAAGTAAAACAGTCCACGATGACTCGAAGTTTCACTTGACCTTGGTGGAATTGAACTAGGTCATCAAGTCAAGCACTATAAACCTCAATGTGACTTTGTTAAACCTTATTTTGGGTAGAGATGATTTGATCTAAGGGGTTAGATCAAATGGAACTAATAATCAACACAACAACACTTTAATCAATGATCACCTGCTTGATCTCATAACAGATCATAATATGGTAATCATTGCCATAACATAGGAACATCAGGATATTTTTCAAGACAATTCCTAGAGAGAGAACCTAATTATGTTAAACCTAGATATTGATGATCACATCAACCTCTAGGGAGCCTAACCTTAGGTTATCATTGAATTCCTTCCCAAATGAGAGAGACCATTCATACTAACCTTAGCTTTACCTACTTAAGAATCAAGGACACCATTGAACTAAAGTATTGGGTTGTAAACCATTTCATCTTGGAGTGATGAGATAACCAAATACCAAGTGGAATAGGACTATATCCATGAATTAGTGAAATAAGGGTTGGACTAATCCAACTAAATTAGACAAATGGAATCTTAGCTTAGATACCTAAGGAAATCTTGTGAGTACACCATAAACCCTAGAATAAACCATTCATATATGAGAGAGCTCAAGCTATAGTGTTATACTCAAGATAGTTGAGGCAACACTTAAATTTAAGGGAGAGAACTATCCATATACCCAGATGATTATATCATCATTCCCTGGAAAGAACCCTAAGTAATATCTCAGGCATTCTCCTGGGATATAAAGTTTAGTGGCAACCATAGTAGTCCCATTCAAGAATATAAATTAGAAGTACTATACCCTAGTTGATCAAGACAATGCTTGATCATGGGAGTGAGAAACCTACTTAATGAGAGATACCTTAGGAAGCCCAACCTTGATCATTATAAATAGAGTGATGATCATAAACCCTAAGAACTTGAGGTAAAGATATCAAGAACAAGTGGATCATGTCTAACCATGATCATGCTCTTGAAGTATGTGAGGATAAGTTAAACCCTACTAGAATAAGTAGATTTCATTCCCACATGAAATTATAGGAAGATAACTAGTAAGCAACCCTAGGTTTATATCTCATCTTTTACTTGTGAACCATTTGGTGATCATAAGTAGAATCCTACCATACCTATATTTCATAAAATAAAGAACCTAAGAAAACCTTAGAGTAAAACTCCATATTTAATATGGTGAGAAACCATTCATCCATAAGACCAAAGTTAACTATAAAAAGAACTATAACCAATGTAGTTAATTAAATGATAAATTGTGGATAATAATAGAAGTTAGTTGGTAGAAGATAAAACTAATTCTCAATATCTTAGTAACTAAAGGAGAACATAAAATGTTAATTAAGCCACCACCTTATCATGGTTAGGGGAGATTAACCCTAGCACATGCAATATGGTGTCATATCATCTCTATAACCATAATTGCATCCCCATTAATATCTTATGCTTCAATTATAAAACATAAGAGCCACCTAATGCAAAGTCCCATAATTAAAACCACATAAGTAGTGATCAACCATTTATCTTTGTAACCAAGATCAATCATGATGGAACCAATATCTACTTAGATCCTTTCAAATATAATGATAATATTAACTTTAATAAAGGGGGTTATCAGAGAAACTATAAAACACTAATACATTGGAACTCACATAAAATCATGTGCAAGTGACCAACTCTTCAATTATGAAGCCAAGTCCTCATACTAACTTATAAAACATTTGGGATAAGAATAATCAACTCTAATTATCCAACATGGAGTTATATTATAAATGGGAAAGAGAATCAAAATGAATACCTAAATTCTTGTCTCATTAAGATTACAGCAAAGCTCCCATATATATTTGTGTTTATTCAAAAACAATACGATAATACAACGATCCTTGTATTAGACCTCATGAAATACAAATTGATAAGTATCTGCAAAACAGAAAAGAATTCAAATCTGAATTAAAACCAGAGATTCAAATTTGAAAGAAATATAAAACAGAAAATAAAAATAGAAAAGAAAATGAGAGAAAAACCTTACCTGCCTCACCTGGCCGGACAGCCCACGCTGCAGCCCACCAAGTAGCCCAATGCCCAGCTCAAAACCACAGCCCAGCACTGGCCCGTACCTCTTCGCGTGGATAAATACGAAGAGGCGTCGTCGTCTTCGTCTCTGCTCAGCTCGACGCACGGGAGAGAGACACCGTGATACGTCTCCGACGTATCGATAATTTCTTATGTTCCATGCCACATTATTGATGATATCTACATGTTTTATGAACATTATATGTCATTATTATGCGTTTTCCGGAACTAACCTATTGACGAGATGCCGAAGGGCCAGTTCCTGTTTTCTGCTGTTTTTGGTTCCGAAATCCTAGTAAGGAAATATTCTCGGAATCGGACGAAATCAAGGCCCAGCATCCTATTTTTCCACGAAGCTTCCGAACACTCGAGAGTCGCCGGAGGGGGCCACCGGGCCCCCGGATGACAGGGCGGCGCGGCCTAGGGGGGCGCCCCTAGTGTGTCACCGCCTCGTCGCCTCTCCGACTCCGCCTCTTCGCCTATAAAAAGGTCCCTGACCTAAAACTTCGAAACGAAAAAGACACGGTACGAGAAACCTTCCAGAGCCGCCGCCATGCGAAGCCAAGATCTGGGGGACAGGAGTCTCTGTTCCGGCACGCCGCCGGGACGGGGAAGTGCCCCCGGAAGGCTCCTCCATCGACACCACCGCCATCTTCATCAACGCTGCTCGTCTCCCATGAGGAGGGAGTAGTTCTCCATCGAGGCTCGGGGCTGTACCGGTAGCTATGTGGTTAATCTCTCTCCTATGTACTTCAATACAATAATCTCATGAGCTGCCTTACATGATTGAGATTCATATGATGATGCTTGTAATCTAGATGTCATTATGCTAGTCAAGTGGGTTTTAGTTATGTGATCTCCGGAGACTCCTTGTCCCACGTGTGTAAAGGTGACAGTGTGTGCACCGTGTGGGTCTCTTGGGCTATATTTCACGAGAATACTTATTCACCGTTATGAATGACATAGTGAAGTGCTTATTTATATCTCTTTATGATTGCAATGTGTTTTGTATCACAATTTATCCGTGTGCTACTCTAGTGATGTTATTAAAGTAGTTTATTCCTCCTGCATGGTGTAATGGTGACGGTGTGTGCATCGTGTAGTACTTGGCGTAGGCTATGATTGTGATCTCTTGTAGATTATGAAGTTAACTATTGCTATGATGGTATTGATGTGATCTATGCCTCCTTTCGTAGTGTGAAGGTGACAGTGTGCATGCTATGTTAGTACTTGGTTTGGTTATGTTGATCTGTTATGCACTCTAAGGTTATTTAAACATGAACATCGAATATTGTGGAGCTTGTTAACTCCGGCATTGAGGGTTCGTGTAATCCTACACGATTAGTGGTGTTCATCATCCAACAAGAGGGTGTAGAGTCTAGCATCTATCTATTTATTCCGTTATGTGATCAATGTTGAGAGTGTCCACTAGTGAAAGTATGATCCCTAGGCCTTGTTCCTAAATACTGCTACCGCTGCTTGTTTACTGTTTTACTGCATCTCTACTGTCCGCAATATTACCACCATCAACTACACGCCAGCAAGCACTTTTCTGGCGCCGTTACTACTGCTCATATTCATTCATACCACTTGTATTTCACTATCTCTTCGCCGAACTAGTGCACCTATTAGGTGTGTTGGGGACACAAGAGACTTCTTGCTTTGTGGTTGCGGGGTTGCATGAGAGGGATATCTTTGACCTCTTCCTCCCCGAGTTCGATAAACCTTGGGTGATCCACTTAAGGGAAACTTGCTGCTCTGTTCTACAAACCTCTCGCTCTTGGAGGCCCAACACTCGTCTACAAGAATAGAAGCACCCGTAGACATCAAGCACTTTTCTGGCGCCGTTGCCGGGGAGGAAAGGTAAAAGGAACTCATACTCCGGTCTCAGGTAAAGTACTTTTCTGTTGCCGTTGTGTGTGTGCTCGAAGTTATTTCCTTTAGATCCTGCAATTGCATCTTTTTGTTTCTTGTTTACACTAGTTTGGCATAATGGACAACAATGAGCTTCTTATTCTATTTCCTGATTTAAGACATGGATGGTTTGATGCGAAAATTAAAAAACCTATGGAACATATTAGTATGAACGCTTTGAACACCATTGTTGCTAATGATATGGAAAATTCTAAGCTTGGGGAAGCTGGTTTTCATGATCTTTTTAGTCCCCCAAGCATTGAGGAGAAAATTTACTTTGATGATACTTTGCCTCCTATTTATGATGATTATAATGATATTGGTCTTTTGGTACCGCCTGTTATGGAGGATAAATTTGATTATGATTACAATATGCCTCCTATATTTTATGATGAGAATAATAATGATAGCTACTTTGTTGAATTTGCTCCCACTATTACTAATAAAATTGATTATGCTTATGTTGGGAGTAGTAATAATTTTATGCATGAGACTCATGATAAGAATGTTTTATGTGATAGTTACATTGTTGAATTTGTTCATGATGCCACTGAAAGTTATTATGAGAGAGGAAAATATGGTTGTAGAAGTTTTCATGTTACTAAAACACCTCTCTATATGCTTAAATTTTTGAAGTTACACTTGTTTTATCCTTCTACGCTTGTTGCATCATGCTTCATGAATTTGTTTATTTACAAGATTCCTATGCATAGGAAGCATGTTAGACTTAAATGTGTTTTGAATTTGCTTCTTGATACTCTCTTTTGCTTCAACTACTATTTCTTGCGAGTGCATCATTAAAACTGCTGAGCCCATCTTAATGGCTATAAAGAAAGAACTTCTTGGGAGATAACCCATGTATTTATTTTGCTACAGTACCTCTATTTTATATTTGTGTCTTGGAAGTTGTTACTACTGTAGCAACCTCTCCTTATCTTATTTTTGTGCCTTGTTGTGCCAAGTAAAGTCTTTGATAGTAAGGTTGATACTAGATTTGGATTGCTGCGCAGTAACAGATTTCTTTGCTGTCACGAATTTCGACCTGCCTCTCTGTAGGTAGCTCAGAAAAATATTCCAATTTACGTGCGTGATCCTCAGATATGTACGCAACTTTCATTCAATTTGGGCATTTTCATTTGAGCAAGTCTGTTGCCTCGATAAAATCCATCTTTACGGACTGTTCTGTTTTGACAGATTCTGCTTTTTATTTCGCATTGCCTCTTTTGCTATGATGGATGAATTACTTTGCTTCATTAATGTCCAGTAGCTTTGTGCAATGTCCAGAAGTGTTAAGAATGATTGTGTCACCTCTGAACATGTGAATTTTTATTGTGCACTAACCCTCTAATGAGTTGTTTCGAGTTTGGTGTGGAGGAAGTTTTCAAGGGTCAAGAGAGGAGGATGATATACTATGATCAAGAAGAGTGAAAGCTCTAAGCTTGGGGATGCCCCGGTGGTTCACCCCTTCATATTTCAATAAGACTCAAGCATCTAAGCTTGGGGATGCCCAAGGCATCCCCTTCTTCATCGACAACATTATCAGGTTCCTCCCCTGAAACTATATTTTTATTCCATCACATCTTATGTACTTTGCTTGGAGCGTCGGTTTGTTTTTTTGTTTTTGTTTTTGTTTGAATAAAATGGATCCTAGCATTCATTGTGTGGGAGAGAGACACGCTCCGCTGTTGCATATGGACAAGTATGTCCTTAGGCTTTACTCATAGTATTCATGGCGAAGGTTGAATCTTCTTCGTTAAATTGTTATATGGTTGGAATCGGGAAATGCTACATGTAGTAATTCTAAAATGTCTTGAATAATTTGATACTTGGCAATTGTTGTGCTCATGTTTAAGCTCTTGCATCATATACTTTGCACCCATTAATGAAGAAACACCTAGAGCTTGCTAAATTTGGTTTGCATATTTGGTCCCTCTAAAGTCTAGATAACTTCTAGTATTGAGTTTTGAACAACAAGGAAGACGGTGTAGAGTCTTATAATGTTTACAATATGTCTTTTATGTGAGTTTTGCTGCACCGGTTCATCCTTGTGTTTGTTTCAAATAACCTTGCTAGCCTAAACCTTGTATCGAGAGGGAATACTTCTCATGCATCCAAAATCCTTGAGCCAACCACTATGCCATTTGTGTCCACCATATCTACCTACTTCATGGTATTTCTCCGCCATTCCAAAGTAAATTGCTTGAGTGCTACCTTTAAAATTTCCATTCTTCACCTTTACAATATATAGCTCATGGGACAAAATAGCCTTAAAAACTATTGTGGTATTGAATATGTACTTATGCACTTTATCTCTTATTAAGTTGCTTGTTGTGCGATAACCATGTTTCCGGGGACGCCATCAACTATTCTTTGTTGAATATCATGTGAGTTGCTATGCATGTCTGTCTTGTCTGAAGTAAGAGAGATCTACCACTTTATTGGTTAGAGCATGCATATTGTTAGAGAAGAACATTGGGCCGCTAACTAAAGCCATGAATCATGGTGGAAGTTTCAGTTTTGGACATATATCCTCAATCTCATATGAGAATACTAATTGTTGCCACATGCTTATGCATTAAAGAGGAGTCCATTATCTGTTGTCCATGTTGTCCCGGTATGGATGTCTAAGTTGAGAATAATCAAAAGCGAGAAATCCAAAATGCGAGCTTTCTCCTTAGACCTTTGTACAGGCGGCATGAAGGTACCCCTTTGTGACACTTGGTTAAAACATGTGTATTGCGATGATCTCGGTAGTCCAAGCTAATTAGGACAAGGTGCGGGCACTATTAGTATACTATGCATGAGGCTTGCAACTTGTAAGATATAATTTACATGATACATATGCTTTATTACTACCGTTGACCAAATTGTTTCATGTTTTAAAAATAAAATCTCTAGCACAAATATAGCAATCGATGCTTTCCTCTTTGAAGGACCTTTCTTTTACTTTTATGTTGAGTCAGTTCACCTATTTCTCTCCACCTCAAGAAGCAAACACTTGTGTGAACTGTGCATTGATTCTTACATACTTTCTTATTGCATTTGTTATATTACTCTATGTTGACAATTATCCATCAGATATACATGTTACAAGTTGAAAGCAAACGCTGAAACTTAATCTTCCTTTATGTTGCTTCAATACCTTTACTTTGATTTATTGCTTTATGAGTTAACTCTTATGCAAGACTTATTGATGCTTGTCTTGAAGTACTATTCATGAAAAGTCTTTGCTTTATGATTCAGTTGTTTACTCATGTCATTACCGTTGTTTTGATCGCTGCATTCATTACATATGTTTACAATAGTATGATCAAGGTTATGATGGCATGTCACTCCAGAAATTATCTGTGTTATCGTTTACCTGCTCGGGACGAGCAGGAACTAAGCTTGGGGATGCTGATACGTCTCCGACGTATCGATAATTTCTTATGTTCCATGCCACATTATTGATGATATCTTCATGTTTTATGCACATTATATGTCATTATTATGCGTTTTCCGGAACTAACCTATTGACGAGATGCCGAAGGGCCGGTTCTCGTTTTCTCGCTGTTTTTGGTTCCAGAAATCCTAGTAAGGAAATATTCTCGGAATCGGACGAAATCAAGGCCCAGCATCCTATTTTTCCACGAAGCTTCTAGAACACCCGAGAGTTGCCAGAGGGGGGCCATTGGGCCCCCAGATGACAGGGCGGCGCGGCCTAGGGGGGGGGGCGCCCCCCTAGTGTCTCACCGCCTCGTCGCCTCTCCGACTCCGCCTCTTCACCTATAAAAAAGTCCCTGACCTAAAACTTCGAAACGAAAAAGCCACGGTACGAGAAACCTTCCAGAGCCGCCGCCATCGCGAAGCCAAGATCTGGGGGACAGGAGTCTCTGTTCCGGCACGCCGCCGGGACGGGGAAGTGCCCCCGGAAGGCTCCTCCATCGACACCACCGCCATCTTCATCAACGCTGCTGTCTCCCATGAGGAGGGAGTAGTTCTCCATCGAGGCTCGGGGCTGTACCGGTAGCTATGTGGTTAATCTCTCTCCTATGTACTTCAATACAATAATCTCATGAGCTGCCTTACATGATTGAGATTCATATGATGATGCTTGTAATCTAGATGTCATTATGCTAGTCAAGTGGGTTTTACTTATGTGATCTCCGGAGACTCCTTGTCCCACGTGTGTAAAGGTGACGAGTGTGTGCACCGTGTGGGTCTCTCAGAGCTATATTTCACAGAATACTTATTCACTCGTTATGAATGGCATAGTGAAGTGCTTATTTATATCTCTTTATGATTGCAATGTGTTTTGTATCACAATTTATCCGTGTGCTACTATAGTGATGTTATTAAAGTAGTTTATTCCTCCTGCACGGTGTAATGGTGACAGTGTGTGCATCGTGTAGTACTTGGCGTAGGCTATGATTGTGATCTCTTGTAGATTATGAAGTTAACTATTGCTATGATGGTATTGATGTGATCTATGCCTCATTTCGTAGTGTGAAGGTGACAGTGTGCATGCTATGTTAGTACTTGGTTTGGTTATGTTGATCTGTTATGCACTCTAAGGTTATTTAAACATGAACATCGAATATTGTGGAGCTTGTTAACTCCGGCATTGAGGGTTCGTGTAATCCTACACGATTAGTGGTGTTCATCATCCAACAAGAGGGTGTAGAGTCTAGCATCTATCTATTTATTTTGTTATGTGATCAATGTTGAGAGTGTCCACTAGTGAAAGTATGATCCCTAGGCCTTGTTCCTAAATATCGCTACCGCTGCTTGTTTACTCGTTTTACTGCATCTCTATCGTCCGCAATATTAGCACCATCAACTACACGCCGAGCAAGCACTTTTACAGGCGCCGTTACTACTGCTCATATTCATTCATACCACTTGTATTTCACTATCTCTTCGCCGAACTAGTGCACCTATTAGGTGTGTTGGGGACACAAGAGACTTCTTGCTTTGTGGTTGCTCGGGTTGCATGAGAGGGATATCTTTGACCTCTTCCTCCCTGAGTTCGATAAACCTTGGGTGATCCACTTAAGGGAAACTTGCTGCTGTTCTACAAACCTCTGCTCTTGGAGGCCCAACACTGTCTACAAGAATAGAAGCACCCGTAGACATCACACCGCGATGGCCAGAGCCACGTCCCGCGGTCGCCACCGTTTTTGCTGACCACCAGCACCCGCTGGAGGGCGTATAAATGGAGAAGAAGCCCTCAATTTCCCTTCCTTTCGTCTCAATCGAACAAAACACCGAAACCCTAGCTCGCCGGTGACAACGTCGCCCGGGCGATTGCGACCACCCTAGAGCCCGCCATTGAGCTCAGGAGGAGCGCATTGATGTCCTCGTTCATCTGGTGGAGTCACAAGCCAAGGGGAGCTCGGAGGAGGAGTAATTTCTCCATTCCTTTCCGCGGTACTGAGAAAGAAATGGCGACCATCGCGACGTCTCCGTCCTCCATTGACCCCAGCGACATGCCTGGAAGCATCCAGGTGATCTTCCGCTTCTCTAGAGCCCCCTATTGCTTCCTAATTCGCATCCTAGCATCGCCGCACCAAGTGACCGTATCCGCCGCCGCATCACCTCGTCGCCGGGCATGCTCCGGTGACCAAACCGGAGCGGCGCCGCCACCAGTGGGTTCACCAAGTTGATCTGGTTCGACTGGAACCAGTAGCAAGCCCTCGGGTGCGCGGGGACGCCGGCGCCGTCGTCGACCACCTCGCAGGCCACCGTGAGCCATGCCACATCGGTGCCACGGTGACAGCTGACGTGGGCTTTGGCCCACTAGTCAGTGGCTAAGGGTAGTTCTAACCCGGGTAACTTTAGTCATTTCATTTAAATTCAATTTCATAAATTGCTGCAACTTCAAGTAAATTTAGAAAATTCATTACAATTCAGAAAAATACAAATTAGATATCAAAATGTTCCTAAAAAGAAAATCTATCCAATAAAAATATAATATATAATTTTTATTGTTAATAAAAATTTAATTATTTTAAACTAATTAATTAAGTCTTTTCTTTTATACTTGATTGAATTAAAATTCAATAAATAAGGAAAACTTTAAAAATTAAATAGAAACCAGTAAAGAAATAAAGAAAACTTTAAAACTAATTTCTTTATTTATTATTTTGTTAAATCCTTATTAGAGGGATTTAAACCCTATTTAATAATTATCTTAATTATTATTTGTTCAAAATAATAAAATGTCAAATACAATATCAATTTTATTTCAAAGTTATTAATAACTTCAACTTTAACATGAAGTTATTAACCATAGAATTATATGGTAAATAGCAAACCCTAAATTCCACATGGAATGATATTACAACCCTATCATTTCATGTGACTCCTAAAACCCTAATTCCATTAGGAACCTGTTGCGGTCAGAAACCCACCGGCGAGCAGCGACGGGCAACACTGTAGAGCCGGGAGGCTCCCAGGACTGCGGCTGGCCCTGGTCCCTCCGAGCGACGGCCCGCAAAGACTCGGCACGCACGTCCGATGCTTGGTGCAAGGGCGTGCCACCTGACCTATACCTGGTCAGGAAGGTGTTGGATGTGCCTCGCTTAGTTTCCTGCATGGCATACACGTAAACATTAAATACGAGCCTCGATCGGCTCTCAGGTTGTCCTGTGAATCGGCCTAAAAACCAACACGAAGTTGATCCTCGGAACTTCCTGTCTGGGGCTAGCAAACTACACCCTACGCGCCACTGGATCCTTCAACCCGTTTGTAAGGCCTAACTATGCAGATATTAAACTAATCCTTGAAGAACAAGGAGCAATCATGACGGATCGGATCTACTAAATAATGATCAAGTGGGGTGCCGCCCTTACACCTAAGATAGGTGTAAGGACGGCTAGACGTCTAAGGGTTGCACGACGACAGCATATGATACGATGAACATTGCTAACCCTAACACATCTATGATAACTATGTTGCTCGCCATCAAAAAGGCTTCAGCACGAGCAACGCATGAACAACGAATAAACGTGTCACTGCCTAGATCGCAAGATGCGATCTAGGCAGCATGATGCTTACCCGGAAGAAACCCTCGAGACAAGGGAGTTGGCGATGCGTCTAGATTGGTTTGTGGTGAACGTGATTGTTGTTTATTTCATAAACCCTAGATACATATTTATAGTCCGTAGACTTTCTAACGTGGGAATAATCCCAACCGGGCACGAGCCCAAACTCTATCTAACCGACACGTATCCTACTATGTTACAGATACACGGGCAAACTAGCCCAAACTTTGTATACAAGGCCGATTCATGTATTTCTTCCATGTATATTCTTCAAGCCCATCTCCAATCGCGGCCCACCTCTGATCCGGTCAAATTATGGTGATAACACATGCCCCCTGGTTTTGGAAATGACAATTCCAAAATCACTCTGTTTTTCCTTCGTCGGGTCATGTCGTGGCAGAGCAGAACCATCGCAGTATCCTTCATCATGATGCCTTGCCTCCTCCACTTCTCCGCGTGACCTGGCAATTTTTTTTTTCTGTTGGGCACCACTTCCTCGGAAACTGCTGTGGCATTGAATCTCCACTATACCCCCTTTATTTAACCGTGCCGAAAGGTTCGCCACATCATCCCCTTGCTCTGTTCTGGCCATCGGCACCTAAAAAACCCTCTTTCCCTGTAGCAATGTATTCCTCTTCCTCCATCTCCTCCGGCCTCTCTTTCCAATCTTCCTCCTCGAGCGAGCAGGAGTGGAACTTTGACCACGTGCCAGATGGCCCACCTGAAGCACTCGTCGGGTCAGATGGTGACTTACCTCTGACCGATGGGGAGGACGACCTCGAGTTCCTCATCGAAGGGGAGCTGAAGAGCGAGAGCGAAGACGACCTCCACTCCTGGGCGAACCCCACCTCCTCCGACGAGGAGGAGGAAGAAGAAGAAGTAGAGGAAGAAGAAGAAGAGGAGGAGGATGATTCCTCCTCCGCTGGGTATCCGCCGGCGAAGCGCTTCCGCGCTTGGGCGGATAGCGAGGACGATGATGATGACGAGGAATAAGAGGCTCCGGCCGAGGGCTGGGGCAGCAGCGACGAGGAACTCTCCGGAAGCAGCGCCGACGGCAGCTACGATGCCGACGACGAGGCCAGCGAGGATTAGTAACGTAGGACTAGTAGCTCCTGAGCGATCGGCTCTTCTTTTGTTCTTCCTTTCTTGAGCAATCGGCTCTTCATTGTAAAAAACCCCCTTATTAATGAAGAAGAAATTTCTCAGCTGATTTTGTCCTTTTACCAATTTTGCCGATTGCTAAAATAAGTTAGCAAATCAAGAGCCGATGGCAGCGCATCGGACTTTGCCATGAAACGCGAGCAAAGCCAACTCTACTATCTATCCAACTGGTAATCTACAACTTGTCCGAAAGAGCAAAACTCAGATCCCCAAATCACCGCTTGAACAGATCCAACCCACGGCCATATGAACCTCAGATGTCAATCGTGCAGGTTTGCAACTGCAGCGGACCCAAGGGTAATATCATCCAATGCCCACGCTTTGGTCTCCTTCCAGCAGCTCTGGTGATCTTCTTCTGCAACAACCCACCACTTTCGAAGAAGTTTACGATGCAGGGTCAGCCGATGACACTCCAATCGGCTTCCAAAAACAGAGTGCCTACCAAATCAGCTGCCCCCCGAGCCTCGATCAAGGCGAGAACGGCGGTGAGGACATACAGTTCAGACAAATGGACCCGAACTTGAGCGAATCTTTTCTTCCGTTGAAAGCCGATATTGTAGGCAAAACATCAACGGCTTAATCGACAAAGGGTTGGAAGTCCTCGAAGAGAAGGTTCTGGCACAAAAATCAGCTCATTGCCGATGAGGAAGCTCTCACTGTTCACTCCCTCCAGGAAGCAGAAGGCCATCCGCGTCTTGAACACGCAGCGGGTAGATCCTGTGTAATTGTACTAAAGTCAATGGCTGTGCATCGGCTTTGTTTCTTAGCTCTAGAGTCGATGTCCGTGCATCGGCTGTATATCATGAGAATTTTTTTGCGGCCGATTTTTCTATCGGCCCCCAATATTTCACTCTGCACATGTATCGCACATGTTCATCCGATTAGGTGCCCCCGAGCCGATTCTGCCGAGTAACTCGCGGATATCGGCTCGTAGCTAGCCAAGGCACTCGTATTTGAACGTCGGCTCCGTTAGGACCAATGTTGACTTCTTCCAGCTCATCGGCCGACGTAAAACCGCTGCCCATTAGATCGACGTTGAACACAGGCAAAACGTATGGTGAGGATAATTTTGGCCGATTGCTGGAATCGGCCTCCATGTTGATTGAATCGCTCAATGAAGGTTTATAATGCTCCCCCATAGATCTTCGGGGCCGATCACACGGATCGGCATCACCACGTTTGTTCATAGATGTTGCTCTTGTTACACGGTTAGGCCGGTGGATAAGACCAGCCTCACCCCGTCCTTTGTCACGTCGATGCGCTCGCAGTCGTCCAAATTGATGCCTGAGAGTGGCTCTTGGCCTGTTGTCTCCCAAACGTTCATGCCAGCCGTTGATATCTCGGCTGAATCATCTGCGTGGACGACCTCTACTTCATCTCCATCCCACTGTATTAAGCATTGGTGCATTGTGGATGGAATGCAACAGTTGGCGTGGATCCAATCTCTTCCTAGCAGGACAGCATAGGTGCTTTTGCTGTCGACAATAAAGAACGTCGTAGGGATGGTTTTCCTTCCTACGGTCAGATCCACATTCAGAACACCTTGTGCGTCAGATGCTTGGCCGTTGCAATCGCTCAGTGTCACATTGGTCTTGATCAGATCCGAGCTAGAGCGTCCCAACCGACGTAGCATGGAGTATGGCATAATGT
Source organism: Lolium rigidum (assembly GCF_022539505.1). Lineage (NCBI taxonomy): Eukaryota > Viridiplantae > Streptophyta > Magnoliopsida > Poales > Poaceae > Lolium > Lolium rigidum. The sequence goes on from NC_061508.1 coordinate 265,025,926, forward strand.
TGATTGCCGCTCCGGTGTCCACCGAGCATCTTGTTGACAGGCTGCCCATTGATATAGCCTCGCAAGTACAAGGCCTTCGAGTGTACCGTAGCTTCTTTCTCGTGGCTTCTCAAAGATAACCGGTCGTGGGCCGCAGTCAAGTTGTGCCACAGGTGCTTCGTCTAATCCTGGAGCACTAAACTCCGTTGGAAGGATGAACACCATGTTTGTGCTAGCCGATGTCTCATCATCGGCTTTCTTTTGTCTGGGGCGCCACTCTTTCCTTTGTGGCCAACCTTCTTCGTCCAGGGTTTGCTGAATTTTCGCGGCCAGATCAGGCCGCGCCTTCCTCAACGTGTGCAGGTATAACCTTTCGGCTTCCTCCAACCCACGTAGTCGCTGAACCCTACGTTTTTGGGAACGGCTGAGTCCATCAGGGCACCACCTTGACCGATGGTACTTATCTTCTTCTTCATCATCGTCCCCTAGTTCCTCGAGATCTTCTACCCGAGAGGACTCAGCGTGCTTGTTCCGAGGCGGGAGAGGCCCTAGACGTTTGAACACGGACACGTTAGCTGCCTCCTTCTTCTTCTGTCTACATTCTGGCGTTGCCGATTGTAGGCAATCGGCTCATTCCTGAATCCCAGCAGTGTCTGAAGAAGGGGCAGTCCCAGTGCCTATCCACGTCGTCTTGCTCTCTCGACTTTTCCTCGGCGTGGCGCTTATATCTCTCCTCGTCGCGATCATGCCGACGGTGTCTCCTGGCGTCCCTAGCCAGACGATCTCTTTCATCATCGTCGTTGTATCGTCGGCGTTGGTCGTATTGACTCACATACTTGTTGAGGAGGTGATCAGAGAGAGGTCGCTGGTATCTTACATTCCTCACTTCTCCCTCTGTGATGTAGCGCTTGCCATCGTGACGGAGCCGATCGCGTGGAACGGCTTTGTAATATCCCAGGTTTAGAGGCAATAAAATGAGAGAACACCAAAGTGTGCATTGCATTCATGCATAGAAAATCCGGGGAATTTTCGCGCTTTCAAATAAAACTTACCACGATAGACTCGAAGTTTCACTTGACTTGCTGGAATTGAAGTAGCTCATCAAGTCAAGCGCTATAAACTTCATTGTGATCTTTGTTAAAACCTTGTTTTGGGTAGAGATGATTTGATCTATGGATTAGATCAAATGGAATTAGATTTACAACAACACATTCTTTAAGAATCAAACCCTAACTTATTAACACTTAAAAGTTAGCAACTACCTTTGTGTGTAAATTAATTCACTTATAAATAAGTTAAACCACAGGGTCTAAAGTGCACAACAGCCACACATTCTTATTTAAATCATAACTTATTAAATACATGGAATATCATAAAACTAAATCCATTTACATTACGAATTATAGTTCAAACTATTTGAATCAAACTAACTATGAGTATTTTGAAACTCATATGACCATGCCTTGGTGAAATCAAACCCAACTATCCAAAATTGAGGAATAACCTTCAACTTTAACTTTTTACCAATATTATAATGTAAATCCAATCAAATATGATATGATGACTCATCCACAATAATAAAACCATCCACATGATATTTAGTAGCAAATGCCACTTGGCTATCCAAAAATAAATCATATGAGAGGATAATCTCTATGCCATGTGGGATGAAAATATCTACATGACTTGCTTTCCAAGCTTTGCCACCTCATGCTCAAAGGATTGCTATAGATGAGGGCATGACAACCAAGCACCTTACTCATCAAACCAAATCAAGAGTCACCACCTATGTGTCATGATACTAGAGCTTGCCCAAGCCTATAAATAGAGCCACACCCTTCATCCATTTGCTCATCAAGTACCATGATACATGGGAACAAACACATAGAGCCACTCCATGTGAATTAGCTAGGATCAAGATGAAGAAGCTAGGAGGTGGAGGCATACCACAAGAAGAAGGTTTATC
>NC_061508.1:265027970-265084098 GCF_022539505.1 Lolium rigidum
AAAGGTCACCAGTGAGCATATTTCTTGTAGTGAGTCTTGGTTCACAACGGAGAAGTTGTGTGCCACTTCATCGTATTGCTCATCGATGCGCGTCTCGAAGAGGGTGTTGACGTCAGAAACCCCCTGGCGGGCAGAGACGGTCAACACGGTAGAGCCGGGAACAACTAGGGCTGCGGCTGGCCCCAGTCCCTCAGAGCGACGGCCCGCAAAGCCTCCTGGTCGCACGCGCCGATGTTTATCACAAGGGCGTGCCACCCGACCTATACCTGGTCGGGAAGGTGTGGATGATGCCTCGCTTAGTTTCCTGCAGGGGCACACACGTAAACATTAAATACGAGCCTCGATCGGCTCTCGGGTTATCCCGTGAATCGGCTCAAAGAGCCGATCCACCCATGATTCGGACGAGGTGTCCGAATATATGGTGGTCCTGCTTGATCAAGGTAAAGCTAATGAGATCTACGACGATTTAGGGTTTTCACCGCATAATCGGATCATCCTACTCGGGATTGGGCCTCGCGCTCGCGCACGGTGACCATAAGCCGATCCTAGACAGGGCCTAAAAACCAACACGAGGTTGATCCCCGGAACATCCGTTCTAGGACTAGCAAACGCCACCCTACACGCCGCTGGATCCTCCGACCCCTTGTAAGGCCTAACTATTGCGGATGTTAAACTAATCCTTGATAAACAAGGAGCAACCGTAACGGATCAGATCTACTAAACTATGATCAAGCGGGGTGCCGCCCCTACACCTAAGATAGGTGTAAGGGCGGCTAGACATGCAAGGGTTGCACTACGAAAGCATGTAATATGAAGAACAATGCTAACCCTAACATGTCTAAGATAACTACGTTGCTCGCCATCAAAAAGGCTTCCGTACGAGCAACGCATGAACAACGTAGGCAGGCTTGTGCTGCCTAGATCGCAAGATGCGATCTAGGCAGCATGATGCTTACCGGTAGAAACCCTCGAGACGAAGGAGTTGGCGATGCGCCGAGATTTGTTTGTGGTTGAACGTTGGTTGTTGTTTATTCCATAAACCCTAGATACATATTTATAGTCCGGCGGACTTTCTAATGTGGGCGTGCACTAAACCGTGCACGAGATAAACTCTAACTTTTAATCTAGATACAATCTACCATAATTAAAGATACACGGGCAATCTAGCCCAAATTCCCCGTGCAAGGCCGCTTCGAGAGATCTTCCACGTGTAATCTTCCAAGCCCATCCCGATCGCGGCCCACCTCCTGATTTAGCCAAAATCTGGTGATAACACATGCCCCCTGGTTTTGGTAATGATAATTTCAAAACCACTGCTTTTTCCTTCGAAGGGTCATGTCGTGGCGAGCGGAACCGTCGCGAGTATGTTTCATCATGACGACTTGCTTTCCCAACTTCTCCGCACGATTTGACAGCTTTGGCACCACGCCCTCGAAAATTGTTCGCAAATTAAATCTCCATCCCCTTTATCTAACTGCATCGAACAGTTCTCCTCTTCGTCCTCCCCACATTAGTACTCCCAAAAAAAAAAACCCTTCCGCGCACCATGTCTTCCTCTTCCTCCACCTCCTCGGAACTCTCCCTCGGGTCCTCCTCCTCCCGTGAGACGCCGCCGGACATTCGCGCACCAGAAGAATGGGACTCGGAAGACCACGCCTCCTCCATCTGGTCCGAGGACGATAAATCCTTGACCAGTGGGGAGAGCGACCTCCGCTTCCTCGCCGACGGGGAATCGGAGGAGGAGAGCGACGACGATCGCTTCTCCTGGGACGACTTCACCTCCTCCGAGGAGGCGAAGGAGGAGGAGGAGGAGGAGGACGAAGACAGCTCCTCCGACGAGCCGCCGGCCAAACGCCGCCACCTCTGGCCCGGGAACCTGAGCGACGTTGACAGCGACGACGATGCTGACGAAGAGGACGAAGACAACGAGGGTCCTGTCGGCGGCCGCTGGAGCAGCGATGACGAGCCGGTAGGGAGCAGCACCGACAGTGGCGATGACGGCGACGACGACGATGAGGGCAGCAGCGGCCCCTAGATAGGATCTTAGCATAGGGCCAGCAGTAGCAGACGGGGCAATGTATCCCCTAGCATTGTCTTTTGAGAGCAATCAGCTCTTCTATGTAAGAAATCTGGTTCATCAATGAAGAAATTCCCCAATTTGATTTTGCCGATTCGCTTTATGATAATTTAGCCGATTGTCTTTCGTACTAGTTCTGCCGATTGCCAAACTGGTCAATGCCCAATAAGCCGATAGCATCGCATCGGTCTCTCACGATAAATTTCGAGATAGATCCATCCGGACCCAAACTCCTGGTCAAACAAGGCCAAGCCATAATCGTGTAAACCCTAGGCCTTTCAGACATTCTTCTGCCGTAGCCGTTCCTTCCAGATCCTCTTTGCCTTCAGAAGAGCCCTAGGACTGTTGCTGGATCAATTTAAACGCCGAAGCTGCCACTTCACGGGACATGCATCACTTCTGCAGTGACGTTTTATAATCCTGCTCTGTTCTCTTTCAGCAACCATTGCTCAAAATCAAACTGAGGTGCAAAGCCAACCGATTTTAGCAAAATCGGCTTTCCTATAGCAAAGGACCTCTCGTAGCAAGTTGCCCCCCGAGCCTCAGCCGGGGTGGAAATAATGATGAGGACCCGTAATTCGAGCAAACAGGCCCGGGCTCGACCATGGTCCGAGAGTGCTATCGTGCGTGGCCAATCAATTGATCACCTTTCATCCGTTGACAGTTTATACAGCCGATCCAGTAGGCTAGTAATCTGGCGCTGAGTAGGTGCCCTCAACATAGTTCTGGGCTTGTCGCTGGATCGTCTTGCATACTGAAACTGATAATTTTGCAAGATCAGCACCATTCTTCAAGCAAGTTGTGATGCAGAGTTAGCCGATTCCAACGAAATCGGCTCCCCAGAACAGAGAACCTTCAAGGTGAGCTGCCCCCCGAGCCTCAATCGGGGCGAGAATAGCAGTGAGCCGACCACGTCGATCATCCTCGGTTTCCAACTCGTAATGCAATTTCAGGGCGAATCGCCCTCCCCGAGCTTCTTCAGTTCAACCCTTGCGCCTTGCTGATCAGATCGGCTCATTATCTTCGGCAGTGCAGCAATCTTCCGTGAAGATGTCCCGCATTTCGACGCCCTCCAACCCGGGCGCAACATCCCCGGAGTGACAGTCGAGTCAACACGTGACGCCGATGGCTTCGTCATCGGCGGTTCTCCGGTCTTGGAAGAGATATGCTCCTCGTTAGGCTCACCCTACCCGACTTGCGTTTATGCTGCCCTTGCCGTTTAGTCAGGTCTTAGAAGATGTCACGTTCCCGCCGACGCCGCGATCTTGGAGACTTGCGAATGGAAACTAGGGGTCCTTGAAGGAAGATCCACCCCCTGCTCCATTGATTCTTAAGTCGATGTCTGCACATCGGCTATGCTCGAAAATTTTTGAATTTTCGGCCGACTTGTGTATCGGCCCCCATACTCCAATACCCATCATCAAAGGATGAGACGCAATACCCATCATCAAAGGATGAGACGCTTCTACTGCATATCCTCGTGTTTTATCCACCTGGGTGCCCCCCGGAGCCGATTCTGTCAAGAGAATTGATGGTGTCGGCTCTGTTGGATAACATGTTGAACCCAGGCAGAATGGATGGTGAGGATAATTTTGGCCGATCGCTGGAATCGGCCTCCCGTTGCTTTCTCGGTGAAGGTTTTGTGATGTCCCTTCACAAATCTTTTGGGGCCGATCACAAGGATCGGTCTCGCCACGTTTATCCATCGACATTTGCTTTTGTTACACGGTCAGGCCGGTGGATAAAACCAGCCTAACCCCGTTCTTTGTCACGTCGATGCGCTCACAGTCGTCCAAATTGATACCTGAGAGCGGCTCTTGGCCTGATGTCTCCCAAATGTCCATGCCGGCCGTTGAAACCTCGACTGAATCATCTGCACGGACGACTTCTACTTCATCTCCATCCCACTGTATCAGGCATTGGTGCATCGTGGATGGAATGCAACAGTTGGCGTGGATCCAATCCCTCCCTAGTAGGACAGCGTAGGTACTCTTGCTTGTCGACGATAAAGAACGTCGTAGGGACAGTTTTTCTTCCTACGGTCGGATCCACATTCAGAACACCTTGCGCGTCGGATGCTTGGCCGTTGAAATCGCTCGGTGTTACGTTGGTCTTGATCGGATCCGAGCTGGAGCGTCCCAACCGACGTAGCATGGAGTATGGCATAATGTTGATCGCCGCTCCGGTGTCTACCAACATCTTGTTGACAGGCTGCCCATTGATGTAGCCTCGCAAGTACGGGGCCTTCGGATGCACGTAACTTCTTTCTTTTGGCTTCTCAAAGATGACCGGCCGTGGGCCGCAGATCTAATTGCGCCACAGGTGCTTCATACAATCTTGGAGCGCTAAACTCCGTTGGAAGAATGAAGACCATGTTTGTGCCGGCCGATGTATCATCATCGGCTTTCCTCTGCTTGGGGCGCCACTCTATTCTTTGTGGCCGACCCTCTTCATCCGGGGTTCGCCGGATTTTGGCGGCCGGATCAGGCCGTGCCTTCCTTAGCGTGTGCGGGTACAATCTTTCAGCTTCTTCCAACCCACGCGGACGCTGAACCCTTCGCTTTTGGGAACGGCTGAGCCCATCAGGGCACCACCTGGGCCGATGATATCTATCTTCTTCATCATCGTCCTCTAGTTCCTCGAGATCTTCCATCCGAGCGGACTCAGCGTGGTTGTTCCGAGGTGGGAGAGGCCCTAGACGCTCGAGCACGGACACGATAGCGGCATCCTTCTTCCTTTGTTTGCATTCTGGGCAGTTCTCGATTGTTGGCAATCGGCTCATTCCTGAGTCCCAGCAATGTTTGAAGAACGGACAGTCCCAGTGCCTATCCATGTTATCCTGCCCCCTTGACCTTCCTTCAGCGCGACGATTGTACCCGTCGTCGCTTCTATCATGTTGACGGTACCTCCTGACCTCTGCATCAGACCGACAATTCCTTTCATCATCTACGTCGTAGTGCCGACGTCGGTCGTGCTGCTGCTCATATTTGTGGAGGAGGTGCTCGGAGAGTGGACGCTGATACCGCACGCGTCTTATTCCCTCCCTGTCCGGTACCGCCTGTCATCATCTCGGGGCCGGTCGCGTGGATCGGCCTCCTCTTCATCGTTGCCACGGGAGTGGCTGCCTTCTCGCTTCGTCTTTGCCATGGCGGCTTGCAAGCCCTGCCATGTTGACACCAAAGGAGAACTTTGGCTGGCCTATGGAGTGGCTGAGATCCACCATGTTGACGCCAGGCGACGGACTTGAGTCTCTATCGAGCTTGATATCGTGCGGCCGGGTCTTCTCAGAGGAGCCGATGAGTTCGGCTTCGAGGGTTGCCTTGATCTCGTCATGTTTCCTTTTGAGCTCCTCGGGCAGATCCTCGTACTTCAGTGACCTGGTGCGTTCTTCTGACGGGGCGGACGAATCCACCCCATCGAGTGCGCCTTCAGGTGTGAAACCCTTCCACCTGACGCCATGGGAGCGGGTTCGGTGGAAGGAGCCGATGAGTTCGGCTTCGAGGGTTGCCTTGATCTCGTCATGCTTCTTCTTGAGCTCATCAGGCAGATCCTCGTACGTGACCGGAGTGTCTTCCGCCATCTCGGATGTAGATGGCGATGTCGTGGATGTCGAAGGTTGTCCCACCGGGCGTGCCAGAATGTGTTGACGTCGAAACCCCCCGGCGGGCGAGAGACGGTCAACACGGTAGAGCCGGGAACAACTAGGGCTGCGGCTGGCCCCAGTCCCTCAGAGCGACGGCCCGCACAGCCTCCTGGTCGCACGCGCCGATGTTTATCACAAGGGCGTGCCACCTGACCTATACCTGGTCGGGAAGGTGTGGATGATGCCTCGCTTAGTTTCTGCAGGGGCACACACGTAAACATTAAATACGAGCCTCGATCGGCTCTCAGGTTATCCTGTGAATCGGCTCAAAGAGCCGATCCACCCATGATTCAGACGAGGTGTCCGAATATTTGGTGGTCCTGCATGATCAAGGTAAAGCTAATGAGATCTACGACGATTTAGGGTTTTCACCGCATAATCGGATCATCCTACTCAGGATTGGGCCTCGCGCTCGCGCACGGTGACCATAAGCCGATCCTAGACAGGGCCTAAAAACCAACACGAGGTTGATCCCCGGAACATCCGTTCTAGGACTAGCAAACGCCACCCTACACGCCGCTGGATCCTCCGACCCCTTGTAAGGCCTAACTATTGCGGATGTTAAACTAATCCTTGATAGAACAAGGAGCAATCGTAACGGATCAGATCTACTAAACTATGATCAAGCGGGGTGCCGCCCCTACACCTAAGATAGGTGTAAGGGCGGCTAGACATGCAAGGGTTGCACTACGAAAGCATGTAATATGAAGAACAATGCTAACCCTAACATGTCTAAGATAACTACGTTGCTCGCCATCAAAAAGGCTTCGATACGAGCAACGCATGAACAACGTAGGCAGGCTTGTGCTGCCTAGATCGCAAGATGCGATCTAGGCAGCATGATGCTTACCGGTAGAAACCCTCGAGACGAAGGAGTTGGCGATGCGCCGAGATTTGTTTGTGGTTGAACGTTGGTTGTTGTTTATTCCATAAACCCTAGATACATATTTATAGTCCAGGGGACTTTCTAATGTGGGCGTGCACTAAACCGTGCACGAGATAAACTCTAACTTTTAATCTAGATACAATCTACCATAATTAAAGATACACGGGCAATCTAGCCCAAATTCCCCGTGCAAGGCCGCTTCAGAGATCTTCCACGTGTAATCTTCCAAGCCCATCCTGATCGCGGCCCACCTCCTGATTTAGCCAAAATCTGGTGATAACAGAGGGACTGTGCGAAGAACCTCACACGCAGCTCATCTGATGCTGAGATCGTGCCCAGCTGTGCCAAATATCGGCTCACATGCTCGATGGAGCTGGAACCATCTGATCCATTAAACTTTGAGAAATCGGGAGCCGATACTTGGGTGGTAGCGGGATCAATTCGTACTCGTTGGGGTACGGCTTGGAATAGCCGATTGTCCTCCTTTTCGGCACCATGCCGAACTGGTCTTTTAAGATGGTACTAATCTGATCCGCGGAGCTGGCTGCAGGAGTCGAACTCTGAAGATTCGCCGGGGTGGCATACTTAGCCAGCCATGCTTGCTTTTCCAAATCTGAGCCAACTGCAAGAGCTGAGCTCTGGAGGTTTGTCGGAGTGGCATACTTAGCTCGCCACGTCTGCTTCTCAAGATCTGTTCCCGAAGTTCCTCCTGCTGTTCCAGAAGTCCCTGCTGTTGCAGCTCGGTTCGTGAGTGCCCGCTATCGCTAGCGCTCGGCACGTATGTGCACGTGTATCCGTGCGGGATCTCCTTAGGCGCCTCATGCAAGAATTGGTAGTCACCAGGGTCACCACCGATCTTGTAGACGACGTATGCCGGTGAATTCGGCACTTCTGGTGCTGCCAACGCGAATGGCAGCGGTGGACGGGACTGGAGTGGCATCTCTCCTTGGTGAGTCCCCGAGCTGGTCCCGACGGAGAGTATCGATGCCTCATGATTTCCTGGATCACGCGAAGAGCGACACGCTCCAAAGTGTTCACCGAGGCTCTCGGAATGGCGGTGCAGCGAATGAGCTACCATGAAGTTAATCTCTCGACGCAGAGACCTGGTGCGTTCTTCGACGGGGCGGACGGGTCCACTCCATCGAGCGCGCCTTCAGGTGAGAACCCTTTCCACCCGATGCCATGTGAGCGGGTTCGTGAAAAGAGCCGATGAGATCGGCTTCGAGGACCGCTTTGACCTCGTCATGCTTCTTCTTGAGCTCCTCGGTCAGATCCTCGTACGTGACTGGAGTGCCTTCCGCCATCTCAGATGTAGATGGCGATGCGGTTGATGTCGAAGATTGTCCCACCGGGCGTGCCAGAATGTGTTGCGGTCAAAACCCACCGGCGAGCAGCGACGGGCAACACGGTAGAGCCGGGAGGCTCCCCGGACTGCGGCCGGCCCTGGTCCCTCCGAGCGACGGCCCGCAAAGACTCGGCACGCACGTCCGATGCTGGTGCAAGGGCGTGCCACCGACCTATACCCGGTCGGGGAAGGTGTTGGATGTGCCTCGCTTAGTTTCCCGCATGGCATGCACGTAAACATTAAATACGAGCCTCGATCGGCTCTCGGGTTGTCTCGTGAATCGGCTCAAGGAGCCGATCGACCCATGATGCGTACGAGGTGTACGATCAGATGGTGGTCCTGCTTGATCAAAATAAAGCTAAAACGACCTACTCCGATTTAGGGTTTTCACCGCATAATCGGAACGTCCTACTCGTGATTGAGCCTGGCGGCCACGCACGGTGATCGTAAACCGACCCTAGACAAGGCCTAAAAACCAACACGAAGTTGATCCCCGGAACATCCTGTCTAGGGCTAGCAAACTACACCCTACGCGCCCCTGGATCCTTCAACCCGTTTGTAAGGCCTAACTATGCAGATATTAAACTAATCCTTGAAGAACAAGGAGCAATCATAACGGATCGGATCTACTAAATAATGATCAAGCGGGGTGCCGCCCTTACACCTAAGATAGGTGTAAGGACGGCTAGACGTCTAAGGGTTGCATGACGACAGCATATGATACGATGAACAATGCTAACCCTAACACATCTATGATAACTACGTTGCTCGCCATCAAAAAGGCTTCAGCACGAGCAACGCGTGAACAACGAGTAAACGTGTACTGCCTAGATCGCAAGACGCGATCTAGGCAGCATGATGCTTACCCGGAAGAAACCCTCGAGACAAGGGAGTTGGCGATGCGCCTAGATTGGTTTGTGGTGAACGTGATTGTTGTTTATTTCATAAACCCTAGATACATATTTATAGTCCGTAGACTTTCTAACGTGGGAATAATCCCAACCGGGCACGAGCCCAAACTCTATCTAACCGACACGTATCCTACTATGTTACAGATACACGGGCAAACTAGCCCAAACTTTGTATACAAGGCCGATTCATGTATTTCTTCCATGTATATTCTTCAAGCCCATCTCCAATCGCGGCCCACCTCTGATCCGGTCAAATTCTGGTGATAACAGATTCCAAACTTGAGATCATCTACCCCTTGTTACATCCTTCTCTTATACCCTCTCATCCTGGTTGATTCTGAAGGCAGTTCAACAATCTGTTTTGGCAGGCTTAAGATTGTAAGTTTGGGAGTTGAAATCTAAGCACCCACAATTGTTATTGCTGACCTCAGTGCATGGATCTCATCTATGCAATACCCTCTTCAACCTCCACGTCTTGCATGTCTCAGTCCATCCTTGCATCACATATATTCCACTTGATCTTATACCCTATCTAGTGTTTCAGCACTAGATCACTTCTTCCACTTTTACCTCTTGTTTTTATTTTAATGAAAGTTTAATCTTCAGAAAACCAAGAGTGGGAATGATGGGTACATTTGTAGCCACCATCTACCCTTGAGAACACTCCTCCCTAAATTATTTTTCTTTCTCAAACACCCTATTGTTTTTCCTTCTCTAGTTTTGATCACAAAACTACTTCTAGTTTTATTAAATCTTTTTAAGATATTTCTTAAAAGAAAACAAAGAACTGAAATGGGTTTTGCTTTCCATCCCATTTCTACCAAGTACTGGTTTCTAAAACTTTTCTTCCTATTTTGCTTTCCTTTTTACAAAAAGGCTTGCTATGGTATTTATACCGTTTCTTGTTTATTTTAGGTTTGAGAAAACTCTACTTTACTTGAGAAGGTAAGTAGAACATTTTGAACTCCTATGTTCCAAATAGTTCTCTCTCAATATTTTCAAAATTCCATTCCACTTGGGTTCATTCCCAATTGTCTCCAGACAATTGAGGTGTGTCCTATACCTTTCAATTGAACTTTTTCAAATGGCAACACTTGCACATCTTATGCACACCACTGATTTACCCCATTGTATCCCCTCATCCTCCAATCTTGATCAAATGGATGATCATTTGATACCTTTCAAATGAACTCCCTTCAACTAAATCCTAGACTCCGGGAGTATTTCAAACCACTCCTAATTAACCTCTTATTAGAAGAGCAACTTATATTTCATCATACATATCTCACTCCTCCATTCCTTTCCATCATCACCTTGACCTCATGAATTGATGATTTATGTCACCATATTCATCCTTGTGAGTATATGGGTACTTCACTCACCATCTCTCTCATCCTTGCTCGACCATTTTCTAAACCACCATCACCATCATCATCTCTTGGCCAAATTGTTAAATTAATCCAATTGCCTTACTCTTCAACATTGTCACCAATGTTTATGATCATCTCCCTTCCTAATTTAAAGGAATCATCAAGCCACTCTCAGCTAACCATCACAACCCTCAACCTTGGTCGACATGCATAAAGAGGCATTTGCACTTTTCATGTTCACTTTTGATTGTCAAGGAGAAGTAGCCGGCCATGCCAAGCTCTTGGCATGCATGAGCTGAAATTCCTTCATCTTCACTTCCTTCTCCCACAAGCTTTGCCTCCCAACTAACCCAATCAATAAATGGGCAGCCACCCACCTTAGCCAATCACAAAGGAGGAAGCCACCCCTCTCCCTCTATAAAAGGGGCTTGGCCGGCCACCTCCTCATCTTTTGCTTCTCATTTTTGACACTTCCACTCCTTCCTCCACTCCCCCACACTCCTCTCCTACCTCTTCCCCACGAGCTGAAGCTCCCCCAAGGCTCCCTGGCCGGCCATGGCCATGAGAGCACACCAAACCGCAGCTCTCCTCCTCCCTGAAGCTCCTCCTCACCATGAGAGCATCCCTCTCACTCTCTTCTCCCCTAACCCTAGCTGATTCCATATCTATTTCTCCTTTCTCCTCTCACAAGATTGGATCTTGATGCAGGTGCATGTTGGTTCAAGCATGGAGAAGGTTGAGCAATCCTCAGATCTAAAGCTCTTGACCTAAGTTCGTCCAAAACCTTGCAGTAATTTCTGTAATCTTGCTGTTTCAGATTCTGGTACGATCTTGTAAAATCCGCCAAAACTCGTGTGCAGATCCAAATCGAGTGATTCAAAGTTCCGCAGATAGATACTGAAAAGATCTAAAACTTGGCGTTGGTATCATCCTCAAATTCGTTAAAGATTTTCCTTGGTAAATAAAGGTCTCTAAACATGCAGATTCACTGTTTGTTAGATTTGTTCCATTTTACAAAACCTTTTTGAACAAACTCAACAGTAGGTGAAAGCCCTCTTCAATACCTTCATTTTGGCGGTTCTTTCACTTCGATTGACATTATAAAACTGAAATGGTTCACAGATCAAGATCTGGTCAGATCTGACTTTGTCGAATTAAACCAGGAGCTTGGGAACGAATTTTTGAATGAAACAAATTGGGTAAGAACCAGCTTTTCAATACTTTTCAGATTCAGCTGACCTCATATTTGTATGAGTTATGTACGATTTGTGGTGAATTAAACTTGTTCTGTGTGTTCTGCAGACATGGCTGTTAGCTTTTAAATCACCAAAAATCCATTTTTGAACCTAATTGAGTGATTCCAATTCGGTAGGACTACTGGATGTTTTCTTAATCATCTCAAACAAGTTTCAAGCATTTATCTGTTTTGTAAATCCAGAGGTAAAGAAAATGGTATAGACATGCAGTAATCTTGTCAATCCATTTGTGAGAGTTTCAGAAATATTTTGAACCCAAATCCAATTGTGTGTGCATCTCTGTATAAATATCTTTCAAATGCCAGTAGTCTCATATTTTTAGGATTTTTATACGATTTATGGCTTACGGATCTTGTTTTCTGTACAGTCAGATTCAAAGAAATTCCTAAAATTGTAGGTTTAATATTTTTGGGTGATTCCAATTGGGTTAGTATTGTATTAGTACTGACCATCTAGGAAAAATACTATTAGCCTCTATTCATGCATATTTGTTACTGTTAGTAATGTATATGTGTGACATGCATTGTTGGAGCAAAACTTTTCGGTTTATTTAAAACCCTTGACCAACTCTTTTTAGTAGAGATGGGCAACCTTTGTTTTATGCTTGCGAAACAAAACCTCTGCAACTTAACTTTAGCTCTTTTGTTTAGCTTGAGTTTTCAAATGGTGTGGTATCTTGCTTGCTTCCTATTATTGTATAGTGTTATGTGAGCAAATTAAGTTAGGAAAACTGTTTTCTACTTTTCCAAAAATGTTTGAAAATGTTTTGTGAATGTTTGTGAGGCCAAACTAATGCACCTGTCCTCTTTATGATGTTATCCACCAGGGGATACTTAGTTTGTGCCATGGGGATACCGAGAGAGGCAATTGCTAAGTCATGGCACTCTCATACCTTTACTAGGTAAATAAATTGGGTTCTCTTTTAGTTAGTTTGTAGTATCTATAAGTTCTCAATACGTTAGTGATACGTCCAAAACGTATCTACTTTTCCGAACACCTTTGCTATTGTTTTGCCTCTAATTTGTGTATTTTGGATACAACTAACACGGACTAACGCTGTTTTCAGCAGAATTGCTCTGGTGTCTCGTTTTTGTGCAGAAATCCAACTTTCAGGAAAATCCTCGGAATTTATGCCAAAGGTCTTATTTTTCCAGAAGATTGACAGAGCCAGAAGGGCAAGCCAGGTGGAGGCCCGAGGCCCCCACACACTAGGCCGGCGCGGCCCAGGAGGGGGGCGCGGGGCCCTAGCGTGTGGCCCCCCTCGGCCGGCCTCCGACGCCCTCCTTTGGACTACTTAACGCCTTCGACCTAAAAACGCACGGGGAGTTAGAAGAAATCGCCAGAAACCATCCAGTACGCCGCCACCGTCGCGAAACTCCGTCTCGGGACCAGAAACTCCGTTCTGGCACTCCGACGGGACGGGGAATTGGAGGAGATCATCGCCATCATCACCACCGACGCCTCTCCATCGACCAGCCATGTTTCCCTCATCCATGTGTGAGTAATTCCCCGCTGTAGGCTGAAGGGGATGGTAGGGATTGGATGAGATTGGTCATGTAATAGCATAAGATTGTTAGGGCATAGTGCCTAGTGTCCGTAATTGGTACTTTTATGATATTGTTGCAACTTGTTATGCTTAATGCTTGTCACTAGGGCCCGAGTGCCATGATCTCAGATCTGAACATGTTATCAATTCATGATGATATTCATTGCTTTATGATCTTACCTGCAAGTTGTATACACGTATTGTTGTCCGGAACCCGAGGCCCCAAAGTGACGGAACCGGGACAACCGAAGGGGAAGGCAATGATATGAGGATCACATGTGTTCACGGAGTGTTAATGCTTTGCTCCGGTGCTCTATTAAAAGGAGTACCTTAATTTCTAGTAGATTCCCTAGAGGCCCGGCTGCCACCGACTGGTAGGACAAAAGATGTTGTGCAAGTTTCTCATTGCGAGCACGTACGACTAAATATGGAACACATGCCTATTGATTGATTAGTACTTGGATACCGTTTTATTATTATCTGCAAATGCCCTGCCTTGATTGTTACATGAGTTTCTATCATCCATGCAACGCCCATCATCCATCCCTGTGCCTACAGTATTTTAATCCTGCTGTTTACTATAATCACTATTGCTGTCTTTGTTACTCTGCTGCTGTTATTTCATTACTGCTACTGCTATAAAACTGTTACTACTGATAAACTCTTGCGAGCAAGTCTGTTTCCAGGTGCAGCTGAATTGACAACTCCGCTGTTAAGGCTTTCAAGTATTCTTTGTCTCCCCTTGTGTCGAATCAATAAATTGGGTTTTACTTCCCTCGAAGACTGTTGCGATCCCCTATACTTGTGGGTCATCAGTTAGCTTTAGTAGAGTGGTTAGTTTTTGATTCATGATTGTTGTATGTTTGTTTTGTTGGTGCAATGTGATTGATTGTGTTCCTTTTATATTTTTCGGCGATAGATGCGAACCATTCCGGAGAAGAGGAAGAAGTGGGATCGGACGAGGATTTTATTTATGTTGTTGGGATTCTTATATTGATGGGGTTGAAGAAGTACAGGGACAAATAAGCCAAGGCAAGCCATCTCTTGATCTCTGATTGTTGAATCACATACTGTGGTTACTTGTGTTATTCTTGTCTCTCGTTTTGTCTCGTGTTGTTTCTACTTGTTGATGGAGCATGCTCACCGTGAGCATGTTGATTCTCTTTGACACCTCACCTACAATTCCCCTTTTCGGAAATGGTGATCATAACCATTATCTTGGTGTACCCTCTAAGTGTGATGGTATGCTCACCTACCTTGAGTGTGTCGACCTCTCGACACCCTTCTTGCACCTCTTAGTGGTATGATGGTTAGTATCATGTCCTTGTGATGTTTTCTAACTCTTTTTGATGCTATACATACTTACTCCCAAGTATGTTGAACCTCTTATTGATGCTAGGCATACTTACTCTCAAGAATGTCGAACCCATTGTTGCTGTTACGCATACTTACTCTCAAGTATGTTAAAACCCTTGTTGCTTTTATGCATTCTTACCCGAAGCATGTATGCCCCCTTGACCACCTATTTTATCTTCTTCTTCATGGTATGATGATTAACATCATGACCCTTGTCGAACAATCCTACCTATGTTGTTCCCATGCATGCTTATCCTAAGTATGTATGATATCCCCCCCCCCTTGACGCTTCAATTATCCTCTCCTTAGTGGTATGATGTCTAGCATCGTGCCATCGATATACCTTAGCTCTTGCATAAAACATAGGGTTGGGAACCTCTCAAGGTTTACCTTGTTGTAAAAGTTTTGAGAAAACCTTGGGTGAGTCGACCTTACCCGAGTGTATGGTTTATGAAAGGAAATGATCAGAACAAAGATGGTTGGAAAGAGGAATGTGTGTGTGACTTGGGTTTTTGAGAAAAACTACACACGTTTCTTTGTATTCGCCCGGAACAGCTAAATCGCGCAACCACATTACCCCAACATGGGCATGGGACTTAGCACTAGTTTGTTGAAGCTGGCATGAGACACCTTCACAACTCTCTAGGAGGGTCACGATGACCTCTGACACCGGGTTGCGCTCTGGAGGAGGCAATACACTGTCTTAACTGATAGCCGGATGATTACTGAGGGTCTTCTGTCATGGCGCCGGAGATACGCTCAAAAGGAGGTATGCTGCCGGGGTGCCGGGAAGGGGTAAGCCCGCAGGGAAGGACTCGTGTCAGTGGAGATAAGCGAAAGGTTATGTTCGGGTATCCGTCGTGGCATACATTGTTATGCGGGGATGATGCCCACACGATAGGTATCCGGATAGTTGTGGGGAAAGTGTGCAAACTCTGCAGAGTCAAATCTATTCGAATAGCCGCATCCGCGGTCATGGACGGTTGGGATGGCCGTTACCAAGCTGTGTCGAGTTTTGTTTTAGAAATGCTTTACAAAGAAAGTGAGAAGGCGTTTGATGTACCGGAAGGATGCGGGAAAGTGGTTGACCATGTGAAGATGGTCGGAAAGGAAATAAAAAGGGCTACTCCCATCCTAGTGTTTTATGTTGAAGAACTCTTTTGAAGTATCTTCTTTAACAAAGATATAGAGATGCCACAGTACCACTTTAGTGTCTCCATCAATTGCGATGTCGGGATGCTATATCCACAAGAGAAACTGATTCTCTTTCACATGCTACATCCACAAGAGAAACTATTCTTCCTCTCTTGTCTCTTTTAGCTAGCTTTGTTAGCATCTTTCTTGATGGTTTGCGAGTACGATTCCAAATGTACTCACGGCTTTGTCCCCGGCTATTTACTTGGCCAGACTTGAAGGAACTCGACATGCGAAGAAGGAGTTGGCGACGTCTATGCGAGCTAGGAACTTCTTCCCAGTCAGTTGCCTGTAGGGTTATGGTAGATGACTTGGGCTCCGTTTGGTAGCAAAGTATTTTTAAAGTATTCATAGAATACTACCGTTTTCAGAAATACTGTGGTTTTAAATACTTTGTGATGTTTGGCAAGAACAAAATACTGCAGTCTCAATACTTTAGTATTGCCCAAAACACAATATTTTCGCAGTATTTAGAAAAGAGGTCCAGACCTCTTTTTCTCGAAACCGAGAAACGCGAAAAGAAAACCCCTCCGATCCGCTCGCATGCTTGGTCCATCGCCTGCCTTTTCCGTGGATTCTCGCTAGCATCATAGAGAGAGCAAATCCAGCATTGATCAACCAACTAGCTTTCTATGTAGCCAACGACGTTGCCTAGTTTCATGTAACTTTCTATGTAGACAACAAGTCCCTAGTATCATGCACACGCTTTACGTGCAGTATGCTGCGCCGGATGTCTTTTATTCATCTATGTCCTATAATATCTCTAGTGAATTATACTACACAGCGCATCTAGATCCTTTGCTTGAAGCATTATTTTTGATTTTCACGTAGTCTAAAAGCCAGCCAAAATGACGGGAAAACAGCACTTTCCAAACACCTTGCAGTTTTAGCCAAAACAAAGAAATACTAAAGTAACATGAAACTGCAGTATTTCATGCCCTTGCATAGAAATACTTCAGTTTTAGAATACTATGGTTTAGAAAACACAGAGCATCCAAACGGAGCCTTGGGTACTACGCTGCTGAAGTGATGTTGCTACTCTGATGTTTAGTTAGGCCCTTCGAGGCTATTATGTAAGTAATAGTCATGTGATCTCATTGTAATTTTCTTATTCCGCTTTGTAATGGATGGTGTAATTTGATATCAGTTCGGTTATGTGTTCACGACGCACTGATCATGGGATCGTGAACTGTATACATAACAGGGATTTTGGACAGCTAGTCCGGGGTCCCCACAATCTGCAAATGCCTTGTCTTGATTATTACATGAGTTATCTTATCCATGCAGCACCCGTTCATCCATCCCTATGCCTACAGTATTTTAATCCTGCTGTTTACTATAATCACTACTGCAGTCTTTGTTACTGCCGTCGCTTATATTTCACTATCGCTATCGCTATAAAGCCGTTGCTACCGATAAACTATTGCGAGCAAGTCCGTTTCCAGTGCAGCTGAATTGACAACTCCACTGTTAAGGCTTACAAATATTCTTTGGCTCCCCTTGTGTTGAATCAATAAATTGGGTATTACTTCCCTCGAAGACTGTTGCGATCCCCTATACTTGTGGGTCATCAAGACTCAAGTCCCTCGCCGAAATCGTTCAGAAATTGGTCGAACTCATTGTCATCTCCATCGGTTTCCGTACCACGGGCACTCTCATATATAGATTTCTGCACCGCTTCTTCTTGATCCTCATCTCGGACGAAGGTGCCGTCCTCCATACCTCAATCTCACTACAAAATTAAGAAATCAATTATTTCATTGATCATATCATGATCATAACAGATTGAAATGAAGAAAGCAATAACCCTAACCCTAACACTCGGCACTCGGCACTCCTCCTCTCGCTCTTCTCTCTTTTCCTCGACCCTAACCCTAACACTCGGTGCTCCTCCTCTCGCTCTTCTCTATTTCTCTCCATCTCTACTCGGCGCTCCTCATCGATGTCGCGGTGGCACTGCCACGGACTCGACGCCCCTCCTCCTCTCGCTCTTCTCTATTTCTCTCCATCTCTACTCGGTGCTCCTCATCGATGTCATGGCGGCACCGCCACGGACTCGGCGCCCCCTCCTCCTTTCGCTCTTCTCTATTTCTCTCCATCTCTACTCGGCGCTCCTCATCGATGTCGCGGCGGCACCGCGACGGACTCGGCGCCCCTCCTCCTCTCGCTCTTCTCTATTTCTCTCCATCTCTACAGTTGTGATAGCTATCTTACAGTATTCAGAGAAGGAAATTATCAAGCATTTCATAAGGCATGCCTAGGTTTAGGTAGCACTAGTGTTACCCAAAAACTGAAGCTAAATATTTTGGAAGTGCCAACACAGGGGGAAGCGCAAGGACTCGCGCACGGCAAGCCAGAGCTGCATATGGACGCCGCTGTGGTTGAGGCAAAGCTCCGCCAGCCACCCCACCAGCTCCTTCCCGAGCTCCACATCGCCGCCGTGCACCCTACACGCGTTCAGCATCACGCTTCAGGCGACGGGCATCCGGTGCGGCATTCCGTCAAACACAGGGCACGCGCGCCGTCCAGGGTGGCCGGCCCGACGGTGGGGAGCGAGGTCCAGGGAGCAGGTGTCATCCCTGCTGCAGGCGCCGTCGAAGACGCGGCACGTGGAGGCGAGGTGGCCGCGGGCCGCATAGCCGTGGAGGAGCGGAGCGGCAGCGACGGTGAGATGGACGGAGCTAGGGTGGCCGGGTTACTCGCAGAGAGGAGGAGAAAGGGGAAGGGAAAGAAGGAGAGAAAGGGGGAGGTTACCTGCGGCGCTGGGGAGCGGGCGGCGGCGGACGGTGAGGCTGCGCGGCGTGGCGCTGCGTCAGCGGCGGAGTGCGACGGCGGCGTCTGCGTGCGTGGCCGTGGGCGTCGTGTGGTTTTTGCGTCTGTGTGGCGTCGATTGGCCGCGCGGCTAAGGTAAACGAAGGCAAGAGCCTTTGGTACACCAAACGGTACGAAAGGTATATTTTTTCTTTTTATTTTTCTTTTGTTGTTTCTTTTCTTTTTCTTTTATGTTTCTTTTCTATTTCTATTTCTTTTTCTATTTCTTTTTCTTTTCTTTTCTGTTTCTTTTCTTTTCTATTTCTTTTTTCCTTTTCTCGTATGTTTCTTTTCTTTTCTATTTCTTTATTTTCTTTTTCTTTCTTTTCTATTTCTTTCTTTTCTATTTCTTTTCTTTTCTATTTCTTTTCTATTTCTTTATTTTCTATTTCTTTTTTCCTTTCCTTTTATATTTCTTTTCTTTTCTATCTCTATTTCTATTTCTTTTCTTTACTCCCGCCACGACGCCGTCCGCGCGGGAAAGTTTACCGCCACAACGCCGCGCGGGAGAAAAAAGACGGGAAAGAAAGGGCCGGAATAAAACTTTATTACAATTGAACTCGAACTAAAATTACAGAGCCCAACTGAAAATTAAGATACATGGCCAGATTCGACTGTTGGAGTCATTCAGTCATACTCGTGCCTAGCCCTATAGTAGTTGCCACTGTAGTCGTCGTAGTCGCCGTCATCATCATCGCTGGCATCGGGGTCGCGGTAGTCGAACCTCGGCGGGTGAGCACGCATGGGCTAGGACTGAGGGTAGCGCAGGCGGGGGCTGATACGTCTCCGACGTATCGATAATTTCTTATGTTCCATGCCACATTATTGATGATATCTACATGTTTTATACACATTATATGTCGTATTTATGAATTTTCCGGCACTAACCTATTAACAAGATGCCGAAGAGCCACCGTCGTTTTCTGCTGTTTTTGGTTTCCGAAATCCTAGTAAAGAAATATTCTCGGAATTGGACGAAATCAACGCCCAGGGTCCTATTTTTGCACGAAGCTTCCAGAAGACCGAGGGGGAAAGGAAGTGGGGCCACGAGGCGCCGCCACAGCAGGGCGGCGCGGCCCAGGTCTAGGCCGCGCGGCCCTGGTGTGTGGGGCCCTCGTGTGCCCCCCCCCCGCGTTGCCCTTCCGCCTACTTAAAGCCTTCGTCGCGAAACCCCCAGTACCGAGAGCCAAGATACGGAAAACCTTACTGAGATGCCGCCGCCGCCAATCCCATCTCGGGGGATTCTGGAGATCTACTCCGGCACCCTGCCAGAGAGGGGAATCATCTCCCGGAGGACTCTTCACCGCCATGGTCGCTTCCGGAGTGATGAGTGAGTAGTTCACCCCTGGACTATGGGTCCATAGCAGTAGCTAGATGGTTGTCTTCTCCTCATGTGCTTCATTGTCGGATCTTGTGAGCTGCCTAACATGATCAAGATCATCTATCTGTAAGTCTATATGTTGTGTTTGTCGGGATCCGATGGATAGAGAATACTATGCTATGTTGATTATCAATCTATTACCTATGTGTTGTTTATGATCTTGCATGCTCTCCGTTATTAGTAGAGGCTCGGCCAAGTTTTTGCTCTTAACTCCAAGAGGGAGTATTTATGCTCGATAGTGGGTTCATGCCTCCATTAAATGCGGGACAGATGACGAGAAAGTTCTAAGGTTGTGGATGTGCTTGTTGCCACTAGGGATAAAACATTGATGCTATGTCCGAGGATGTAGTTATTGATTACATTACGCACCATACTTAATGCAATTGTCCGTTGTTTTGCAACTTAATACTTGAAGGGGTTCGGATGATAACTCGAAGGTGGACTTTTAGGCATAGATGCATGCTGGATAGCGGTCTATGTACTTTGTCGTAATGCCCAATTAAATCTCACAATATTCATCATATCATGTATGTGCATTGTCATGTCCTCTCTATTTGTCAATTGCCCGACTGTAATTTGTTCAGCCAACATGCTATTTATCTTATGGGAGAGACACCTCTAGTGAACTGTGGACCCCGGTCCATTCTTTTACATCTGAAATACAAATATGCTGCTATTGTTCTTTACTGTTCTTGCAAACAATCATCATCCACACTATACATCTAATCCTTTGTTACAGCAAGCCGGTGAGATTGACAACCTCACTGTTTCGTTGGGGCAAAGTATTTTGGTTGTGTTGTGCAGGTTCCACGTTGGCGCCGGAATCTCTGGTGTTGCGCCGCACTACATCCCGCCGCCATCAACCTTCAACGTGCTTCTTGGCTCCTCCTGGTTCGATAAACCTTGGTTTCTTTTTGAGGGAAAACTTGCCGCCGTGCGCATCATACCTTCCTCTTGGGATTCCCAACGAACGTGTGAGTTACACGCCATCAAGCATATTTTCTGGCGCCGTTGCCGGGGAGATCAAGACACGCTGCAAGGGGAGTCTCCACAATCCAATCTCTTTACTTTGTTTTTGTCTTGCTTTATTTAATTACTTACTTGTTTGCTGCATTATATCAAAACACAAAAAAATTAGTTGCTAGCTTTACTTTATTTACTGTCTTGCACTCTATATCAAAAACACAAAAAAAAATAGTTTACTTGCATTTACTTTACTTGATTCATCATGTTTCCTTTTAATTTTACCGTAAAAGACATACCGGTAGGACGTGGGTCTATAGTTGGAAGAAATAATATAGAAGAATTTTTCAATCATGTTAGTACCGTTGAAGATTTTGAAGATAGGCACTTGGTAGAACTTGCTCCTACTTATGAAATTGCTGCTGCTGCTTTAGTTCGCATGTTGGAAACTAAATTTGTTAATCTCAATTCTATAATCCAACACATGTTTCTTACACTCAGTGATATGGAAGAAGGGGAAAAGAAAGATTTTGTTTTAGAAACCCTTCTTAGAGAATTTGGTGGTATAGCAAGAGAGGCTAGAAAGGTCTTTATTAAATAGAAGATGCTTGGTTCTTATACCAATTTTGTTAGTATCCTTGAAAAGATGGACATGGAGAGAGTAAGGTACACTAATAATATTAATGATGGTGGGGAGATCAAAGCACCAATACCATGTAAGCTCCTAGCGATGAATGAAGCTCTAAGAAATAACTATGCTTGGCTTGTTCCTGAAAATTTGTTTGATGAGAGTAGCAAGCCCAAGACTAATGAAAAGGGAGCCGCTGAAACTTATGTATCCAATATACTATGCATGGTTGAGAAAACTCCAAACCCCGCTGAAGGTGCATCACTTTTTGATAACACTTGATACACACTTTCTGCGCCTAGCTGAAAGGCGTTAAAGAAAAGCGCTTATGGGAGACAACCCATGTTTTTAATACAGTAATTTTGTTTTATATTTGAGTCTTGGAAGTTGTTTACTACTGTAGAAACCTCTCCTTATCTTAGTTTTGTGCATAGTTGTGCCAAGTAAAGTCGTTGATAGTAAGGTTCATACTAGATTTGGATTGCTGCGCAGTAACAGATTTCTTTGCTGTCACGAATTTCGACCTGCCTCTCTGTAGGTAGCTCGAAAAATATGCCAATTTACGTGCGTGATCCTCATATATGTACGCAACTTTCATTCAATTTGGGAATTTTCATTTGAGCAAGTCTGGTGCCTCGATAAAATCCATCTTTACGGACTGTTCTGTTTTGACAGATTCTGCCTTTTATTTCGCATTGCCTCTTTTGCTATGGTGAATGAATTTCTTTGTTCCATTAATGTCCAGTAGCTTTATGCAATGTCCAGAAGTGTTAAGAATGATTATGTCACCTCTGAACATGTTAATTTTTATTGTGCACTAACCCTCTAATGAGTTGTTTCGAGTTTGGTGTGGAGGAAGTTTTCAAGGATCAAGAGAGGGAAATGATGCAATATGATCAAGGAGAGTGAAAGCTCTAAGCTTGGGGATGCCCCGTGGTTCACCCCTGCATATTTTAAGAAGACTCAAGCGTCTAAGCTTGGGGATGCCCAAGGCATCCCCTTCTTCATCGACAACATTATCAGGTTCCTCCCCTACAACTATATTTTTATTCCGTCACATCTTATGTGCTTTGCTTGGAGCGTCGGTTTGTTTTTGTTTTTGTTTTGTTTGAATAAAATGGATCCTAGCATTCATTGTGTGGGAGAGAGACACGCTCCGCTGTTGCATATGGACAAATATGTCCTTAGGCTTTACTCATAGTATTCATGGCGAAGGTTGAATCTTCTTCGTTAAATTGTTATATGGTTGGAATCGGGGAATGCTACATGTAGTAATTCTAAAATGTCTTGAATAATTTGATACTTGGCAATTGTTGTGCTCATGTTTAAGCTCTTGCATCATATACTTTGCACCCATTAATGAAGAAACACCTAGAGCTTGCTAAATTTGGTTTGCATATTTGGTCTCTCTAAAGTCTAGATAATTTCTAGTATTGAGTTTTGAACAACAAGGAAGACGGTGTAGAGTCTTATAATGTTTATAATATGTCTTTTATGTGAGTTTTGCTGCACCGGTTCATCCTTGTGTTTGTTTCAAATAACCTTGCTAGCCTAAACCTTGTATCGAGAGGGAATACTTCTCATGCATCCAAAATCCTTGAGCCAACCACTATGCCATTTGTGTCCACCATACCTACCTACTACATGGTATTTCTCCACCATTCCAAAGTAAATTGCTTGAGTGCTACCTTTAAAATTTCCATCATTCGCCTTTACAATATATAGCTCATGGTACAAATAGCCTAAAAACTATTGTGGTATTGAATATGTACTTATGCACTTTATCTCTTATTAAGTTGCTTGTTGTGCGATAACCATGTTCCTGGGGACGCCATCAACTACTCTTTGTTGAATATCATGTGAGTTGCTATGCATGTCCGTCTTGTCCGAAGTAAGGGAGATCTACCACTTTAATGGTTAGAGCATGCATATTGTTAGAGAAGAACATTGGGCCGCTAACTAAAACCATGAATCATGGTGGAAGTTTCAGTTTTGGACATATATCCTCAATCTCATATGAGAATACTAATTGTTGCCACATGCTTATGCATTAAAGAGGAGTCCATTATCTGTTGTCCATGTTGTCCCGGTATGGATGTCTAAGTTGAGAATAATCAAAAGCGAGAAATCCAAAATGCGAGCTTTCTCCTTAGACCTTTGTACAGAGCGGCATGGAGGTACCCCTTCTCGACACTTGGTTAAAACATGTGTATTGCGATGATCCCGGTAGTCCAAGCTAATTAGGACAAGGTGCGGGCACTATTAGTATACTATGCATGAGGCTTGCAACTTGTAAGATATAATTTACATGATACATGTGCTTTATTACTACCGTTGACAAAATTGTTTTATGTTTTCAAAATAAAAGCTCTAGCACAAATATAGCAATCGATGCTTTCCTCTTTGAAGGACCTTTCTTTTACTTTTATGTTGAGTCAGTTCACCTATCTCTCTCCACCTCAAGAAGCAAACACTTGTGTGAATTGTGCATTGATTCCTACATACTTGCATTTTGCACTTGTTATATTATTCTATGTTGACAATTATCCATGAGATATACATGTTATAAGTTGAAAGCAACCGCTGAAACTTAATCTTCCTTTGTGTTGCTTCAATGCCTTTACTTTGATTTATTGCTTTATGAGTTAACTCTTATGCAAGACTTATTGATGCTTGTCTTGAAGTGCTATTCATGAAAAGTCTTTGCTTTATGATTCAGCTTGTTTACTCATGTCATTACCATTGTTTTGATCGCTGCATTCATTACATATGTTTACAATAGTATGATCAAGGTTATGATGGCATGTCACTCCGTAAATTATCTTTGTTATCGTTTACCCGCTCGTGACGAGCAGGAACTAAGCTTAGGGATGCTGATACGTCTCCGACGTATCGATAATTTCTTATGTTTCATGCCACATTATTGATGATATCTACATGTTTTATACACATTATATGTCGTATTTATGCATTTTCCAGCACTAACCTATTAACAAGATGCCGAAGAGCCACTCGTTGTTTTCTCGCTGTTTTTGGTTTCGAAATCCTAGTAAAGAAATATTCTCGGAATTGGACGAAATCAACGCCCAGTGTTCCTATTTTTGCACGAAGCTTCCGTAAGACCGAGGGGAAAGGAAGTGGGGCCACGAGGCGCCGCCACAGCGAGGCGGCGCGGCCCGGAGTCTAGGCCGCGCGGCCCCGGTGTGTGGGGCCCTCGTGTGGCCCCCGCGTTGCCCTTCCGCCTACTTAAAGCCTTCGTCGCGAAACCCCCGATACCGAGAGCCACGATACGGAAAACCTTACCGAGACGCCGCCGCCGCCAATCCCATCTCGGGGGATTTCGGAGATCTCCTCCGGCACCTCGCCGGAGAGGGGAATCATCTCCCGGAGGACTCTTCACCGCCATGGTCGCCTCCGGAGTGATGAGTGAGTAGTTCACCCCCGGACTATGGGTCCATAGCAGTAGCTAGATGGTTGTCTTCTCCTCATGTGCTTCATTGTCGGATCTTGTGAGCTGCCTAACATGATCAAGATCATCTATCCGTAATTCTATATGTTGTGTTTGTCGGGATCCGATGGATAGAGAATACTATGTTATGTTGATTATCAATCTATTACCTATGTGTTGTTTATGATCTTGCATGCTCTCCGTTATTAGTAGAGGCTCGGCCAAGTTTTTACTCTTAACTCCAAGAGGGAGTATTTATGCTCGATAGTGGGTTCATGCCTCCATTAAATCCGGGACAAGTGATGGAAAGTTCTAAGGTTGTGGATGTGCTTGTTGCCACTAGGGATAAAACATTGATGCTATGTCCGAGGATGTAGTTATTGATTACATTACGCACCATACTTAATGCAATTGTCTGTTGTTTTGCAACTTAATACTAGAAGGGGTTCGAATGATAACCGGAAGGTGGAATTTTTAGGCATAGATGCATGCTGGATAGCGGTCTATGTACTTTGTCGTAATGCTCAATTAAATCTCACAATATTCATCATATCATGTATGTGCATTGTCATGCCCTCTCTATTTGTCAATTGCCCGACTGTAATTTGTTCAGCCAACATGCTATTTATCTTATGGGAGAGACACCTCTAGTGAACTGTGGACCCCGGTCCATTCTTTTACATCTAAAATACAAATCTGCTGCTATTGTTCTTTACTGTTCTTGCAAACAATCATCATCCACACTATACATCTAATCCTTTGTTACAGCAAGCCGGTGAGATTGACAACCTCACTGTTTCGTTGGGGCAAAGTATTTTGGTTGTGTTGTGCAGGTTCCACGTTGGCGCCGGAATCTCCGGTGTTGCGCCGCACTACATCCCGCCGCCATCAACCTTCAACGTGCTTCTTGGCTCCTCCTGGTTCGATAAACCTTGGTTTCTTTCTGAAGGAAAACTTGCTGCTGTGCGCATCATACCTTCCTCTTGGGGTTCCCAACGAACGTGTGAGTTACACGCCATCAGGGGCCACGGTAGGCCATGATGCCCTAGAGAGTCTGATCGCGCCACCACAGCCGACAACCGGCCTCGTTGAAGTTCGAACGAGGCGGGGCCGTCCTCCTCGTGCCTGGCAAGCGCACTCTCACGCCGATTGATGAAGAAGCTTTCCCAAGTCGGGTTGTAGTCGAGATGCCACTGGGGATTCCTCCACTGCTTTGGTGTGAGCTCGAAGTAGTAGTGGTTCGTGATGGCCATCTCGCGCGCCACACCTAGAGGGACATGAGGGACCGGTACGCCTCCGACACTCAGCAACCAGCCGGTCGGGACGCGGTAGCCCGGCGGGCAAGGGTAGTTCGAGGCGCAAAGCGCCTCCTCCTCCCGGGGGGTTAGAGATACGATGGAATCCATGGGAGAGAATGATGAGGTTTGCAGATATGAGTCTAGATGTGATATGTAAATGGAGGCCAAGCCTACATATATATAGTGAAAAAATGGCGGGATGACGGAGGCGGGAAGACAGAGGCGGGAACCGGTGGAAAGCGCGGGAAGAAAATAGGCGGGAACGCAATGGCGCGGGAAACTTAACCCTAACCCTAACCCTAACCTTTAGTACCAGCTGGTGGGTGCAACCGGTACTAAAGGTGGTTTTTCTGTCATGTAACAAAACTGTCGGTGGGATAAGGATGCGTGGGTAACCTTTCGTACCGGCTGGTAGGTGCAACCGGTACTAAAGGTGGTTTTTCTGTCATGTAACAAAACTGTCGGTGGGATAAGGACGCGTGGGTAACATTTCGTACCGGCTGGTGGGTACAACCGGTACTAAAGGTGGTTTTTCTGTCATGTAACAAAACTGTCGGTGCGATAAGGACGCGTGGGTGACCTTTAGTACCAGCTGGTGGGTGCAACTGGTACTAAAGCTATCGGCAGGATCAGGACGCCCTGCTCGATGAGATAAAGCATGTAGCGCACGACGCCCTGTCGGAGGAACAAGACAAAGCAGAAGCGGGACCGTGCCTATAAAAGGAACACCGATACGCCTTGGGAAGCAGATCAAGAAGCAGGTAGGGAGAGTTTCATCCCCATGGATGGAGGAAAGGGTTGGGAAATCTCCCGTGGCGCAGCTTCTCGAAGATGTCGTTGGTGCACACGCCGTACGACATCTTCGGAAGCTGCGCCTCGGAAAAATTTCCCTGCAAGCCAGTGAAAGACTCCATCTACTCTAACAGTAATGGGGAAAGGGTTGGGAAATCTCCCGTGGCGCAGCTTCTCTAAGATGTCGTTGGTGCACAGGCCCTACGACATCTTCGGAAGCTGCGCCTCGAAATTTTTTCCTTGCAAGCCCGTGAAAGACTCCATCTACTCTAACAGTAATGTGGAAAGGGTTGGGAAATCTCCCGTGGCACAGCTTCTTGAAGATGTCGTTGGTGCACACGCCCTACGACATCTTCGGAAGCTGCGCCTCGGAAAAATTTCCATGCAAGCCCGTGAAAGACTCCATCTCCATTGTTAATATCTTACATACAGTAACATCATTGCACAAAAGTGATTTCCATATTGAGATACACAAGTTATGATCCCTATCTAGCTAGTCTTCTGAGTTTTCTTCGTGTGTTTCCCTTTCTTCTGATTGCGACGCAACCATGGACAATCTTCATTATTTAAGATGATGCTTGGGTAAGTTTTTACCTTGAAGGGTGGAATATCATCAAACTTATTATAATCTTCTGACATGTCTGTCTTGTCCTCTACTCCCACGATGTTTCTTTTTCCTGAAAGAACTATGTGGCTCTTTGGCTCATCGTATGATGTGTCCTCTTGCCTTTCTTTTCTTTTTTTCGGTTTGCTAGACATGTCCTTCACATAAAAAACCTGAGCCACTTCACTGGCTAGGACGAATGGTTCGGTGTCATACCCTAGATTCTAGAGATCCACTGTAGTCATTTCGTACTGCGGGTCGACCTGTACCCCGTCTTTCAGGTTGAACCATTTGCACCGGAACAAAGGGACCTTGAAATTAGGTCCATAGTCAACTTCCCATATCTCCTCTATGTACCCATAATATGTGACCTTCTTCCATTGTCATCTGCTGCATCAAAGCGGACACCACTGTTTTGGTTGGTGCTCTTTTTATCTTGGTCAAACGTGTAAAATGTATTCCCATTAATCTCGTACCCTTGAAAAGTCGATATAGTAGAAGATGGTTGCTTGGCCAACAAGTATATCTGCTCGTCATCAGTGACATTCATGAGAGGTGTTTGCAACTAACCGCCGAAAGTCTTCATGTGTTCTCCATCAATCCAATCTTCACGTTGATCCGGGTATTTAGAGCGTAAGATATCCTTGTGTTCCTCTTTGTACGGAGCCACCAAGATGGAATTATGTAGAATTGTGTTGTGTGCTTGAGTGAAAGAATTTCCGTCCATACAAGTTGTTGCTTTCTTTCCTATCGTGCCTTTTCCACGCAGTCTCCCCTCATAGCGCGATTCAGGAACACCGATCGGCTTAAGGTCAGGAATAAAGTCAACACAAAACTCAATGACCTCCTTTGTTCCATAGCCCTTGGATATGCTTCCTTCTAGCCTAGCCCGGTTATGAACGTACTTCTTTAAGACTCCCATGAATCTCTCAAAGGGGAACATGTTGTGTAGAAATACAAGACCGAGAACGCCAATCTCTTCGACCAGGAGAACTAGGAGATGTGTCATAATATTGAAGAAGGATGGTGGGAACACCAACTGGAAGCTGACTAGACATTGCACCACATCCTTCTGTAAATTTTGTAGAGTAAGTGGATTGATCACCTTCTGAGAAATTGCACTGAGGAACGCACATAGCTTCACAATGGGGACTCGAACATTTTCCGGCAGAAGCCCCCTCAATGCAACCAGAAGTAATTGTGTCATAATCACATGGCAGTCATGAGACTTTAGGTTTGAAACTTTTTCTCTGACATGTTTATTATTGCCTTTATATTCGACGAGAAGCCAGACGGGACCTTGATGGTACACAGGACTTCAAAAAAGATCTCCTTCTTTTCTTTGGTAAGAGCGTAGCTGGCAGCACCTTGATACTTCTCTGGATTCAGGTTGTTTCCTTCGTGGATACTTTGCTGGTCCTGCCGTGCATCCGGTGTATCTTTCGTCTTCCCATACACACCGAAGTTTAGCAGGTTCACGCAAAGATTTTTCGTCACGTGCATCACGTCGATTGCAGAGTGAACCTCTAGGAATTTCCAGTAGGGTAGCTCCCAAAATATAGACTTCTTCTTCCACATGGGTACGTGTCCGTCAACATCATGCGGAACAGATTGTCCGCCAAGACCCTTTCCAAAGATCACTTTTAAATCCTTGACCATATCATATATAACTTCCCCGCAAGGGCGGGTAGGCTTCGTTCGGTTATCTGCCTCACCTCCGAAATGCTTTCCTCTCTTTCTTACGTGATGTTGTTTTGGAAGAAATCGACGATGCCCCAGGTACACATTCTTGTTTCCCAAATATATACTGTCAGTCTCACCTAAACAGTTGTGCATGCATTGTATCCCTTGTTTGACTGTCCTGAAATGTTACTAAGAGCAGGCCAATCATTGATGGTTACAAACAACAACGCTCGTAGGTTAAATTCCTTTTGTTCGTGCTCATCCCACACAGGTACACCTTCTTCACGCCACAACTCTAAAAGTTCTTCAACCAATGGCCTAAGGTACACATCAATGTCGTTGCCGGGTTGCCTCGGGCCCTGGATGAGCACTGGCATCATAATGAACTTCCGCTTCATGCACAACCAATGAGGAAGGTTATAGATACATATAGTCACTGGCCAGGTGCTATGACTGGAGCTCTACTCCCAGAAAGGATTAAAGCCATCTGTACTTAGACCAAATCTTAAGTTCCTTGCGTCATCTGAAAATGACTTGAACTCTCTGACGATTTTTCTCCACTGCGACCCGTCAGCGGGGTGTCTCAGCATCACATCTTTCTTACGATCCTCTTTGTGCCATCGCAACAACTTGGCATGCTCTTTGTTTTGGAACAAACGTTTCAACCGTGGTATTATAGGAGCATACCACATCACCTTCGCATGAACCCTCTTCCTGGGGTTCGACTCGCCCTCAACATCGCCGGGGTCATCTCGCCTGATCTTATACCTCAATGCACTACATACCGGGCATGCATTCAAATTCTCGTACTCCTTGCGGTAGAGGATGCAGTCATTGATGCATGCATGTATCTTATGCACCTCTAATCCTAGAGGGCAGACAACCTTCTTTGAATAGTACGTACTAGAGGGCAATACGTTCTCCCCTGGAAGCATCTTCTTTATTATTTTCAGCAACTTTTCAAATCTCTTGTCAGAAGTACCGTTCTCTGCCTTCCATTCCAGCAATTCCAGCGTGGTACCCAACTTTTTCTGGCCAACTTCACACTTTGGGTACAACAGTTTGTTGTGATCCTCTAACATTTTATCCAACTTCAACCTCTCCTTTCACTTCCGCAGTTTATCTTCGCATCAAGAATGGCCCGACCCAAATCGTCATCGGGGTCATCAAATATCGGCTCATCAAAAATTGGCTCTTCTTCAGCTTCGTCTTCCCCCATTCTACTATCACCGTCTTCAGTGAACATTGGATAGTTGTCACTATCCTCTTCTTCTTCGTTGTCTTTCAATATAACCCCTCCTTCTCCATGCTTGGTCCAACAATTATAGCTGGGCATGAAACCGTTCTCCAGCAGGTGGACGTGAATGGTCTTTGAGGTAGAGTAATCCTTCATATTCTTACAGGAACTACATGGACAATAGATGAAACCATTCGACCGCCTGTTTGCCTCAGCCACGTTGAGAAAATAATGCATGCCATTAATGAAGTCGGGATGGCACCGGTCACCGTACATCCATTGTCGACTCATCTGCATTATATATGTATATCAAAAATCATTAATTACACAACATCATGGATATATGAGTGACCAACTTAATTAATATTCAAGTTCATCACATAAAACTAATTTTTTTTATAAAAAAGAAGAGGCTCACCGAGGTGGTACGGTGCCGTCTAGGGGACGACACTGGCGATCGACGGCGGTGAGAACGGCGATGATACTAAAACCTACAAATCATACTATAATTTGAGCTCAAATTGCATATAAAAAAATAAAATCCCTAACTTAGGCATTTCATCAAACATCTTGCTAGCACTAGAAAAATAGTACGAGTTAAAAATACCAAAGAAATGAGCTAAATTAGGAACGCCGGAAGAAAGGTTGATATTGCTAACTCTTGGATAGATGGAGTTCGTTAATCTTGTTAAAATGGTGGAGAAAAAATGAAAATTTGTTGGAGTGTGAGAGGTGCAAAAATTTTAGAAATGTGAGAGAGAGGGAAAAAATGAGAAGGGGTTGATCGGGTTGGGGGCCGGGCCGTGTGGGTCATATAGGAGGCACCCTTTAGTACCGGTTCTTAACCTGAACCGGTATCAAAGGTCCAGCCCTGGCCCCACCGCGCGTCTGAATTTTGGCCGAAGACCTTTCGTACCGGTTCCTAACACGAACCGGTACGAAAGCCCCTCCCAAACCGGTACCAAAGGTCCTCGCCCGCCTGAGCCCTCAAACCGGTACAAATAACCCCTTTAGTACCGGTTCGTAAGGGAACCAGTACTAAAGGCTTAGATGGTTGCCCCATTTTCCACCAGTGTAACAAGCTCCCCCGCTCCCCTGGCCTACATCACATTACAAACTTCGGCTATACCGCATCACTTCCCCTGCAAAAATGAGTTATACTCTTCCAACACTTTTTAATAGATTACGTGGCTCTGTGGATTTGATGAAAACCGTTGCTTCGTACATGACCATTGAACACAACTTTCATGATTGTTCATTGACACCGAATAGATTTGAACACCTCGAAGGCCCCGCTAAACGATCAACCATACGCGTGACCCCCCCCGTGGCTCAACTATACACATGCCCTCAAGTCGGGTAGTATTAATACTTGACTAAAGCGTGAGAAACCAACATCCACAAAGTTGATTTACTGCACAAGTGAGCTCTTATCAAAACGGTCTCGATCCGTAAGGTTGGTCGGACCGCTAAAATCACAATGTCACGAAGATCAAAATAGAAACAAGAGGGTAACAAATAATCATGATCATCATTTCGGTTATCTCATATAACCTCTAAATGCACCTTGCATGGATGCATAAATCTGGCTCGGATGCTATTTTGGGAGAATGCGCTACACAAGATCATTTGCAAAATAGAACGCATACAATCGCGCTCTCGTTTCTTTTATTATTTTCCTCCTTTGTTATATAATAACTTAATGTTTTATTTCTATCAATCATCGAATCGATTAGCTCTAGGTCATGCTTAGGTCGACGAATCTAGCAGGTTGTACGCATGGTTGTACCTAGGGAACGTCCACACCCAGCCCTCCAAGCCCGCTCCCATCTAAGAATGGGAATGGAGCTAGGTAGGGCAGGTATACCAATACCAAATCTAAATCCTCGTCCACCAAGGTATCCATTGATATCTATGAGTAATGCATATGAATATCAAAGTAACAATATTTCAACACAACATATTATTTAAAATATGTCAAATCTCATGTCAACGAGATATCCATTGAATATCCACATGGCAAAACCTCTTTTCATCCCACCCCGTGAGTTAGCGAATATCCATAACCAACCCACCCCAGCAGGCCTGATATATGTGGATAAAATTATCATCCTTACTCCTAGCATGCCAACGGGCATGCATGCTGCTCTTCTTTTTCATGCACATCCTAGAGTCAGCTGAAACCCTCTGTACCAGAGGAAAGCTATTAAGTGTTTACCAAAAAACTAAGAGATGATATCACCCCAAAAAGGTTAGTATCATGCAATACCGAGTTTGTTGGGTCTCGTAGCAGATTTTTTTCCTACTATAATTAAACCCTAATGCGCCTCAGATCTATTTATGTAGTAATGTGGTAATGGATACGATATCGGAAACGTACCCTCGTTGACCGATAGCGGTTACCGTCCGCTAGAACATGGACGATGTAGTCGAACACGCGACACCGACCTGAGGGTCGTGAAGAAGTCCTCTCCTCGACGTCAAGTACGTACCGCAAGTGCAGCATCTCGTAGTTTCGCACATGTACGGTGCTCAACGACGCTCCCGCCTCCATTCCAGCGAAGTTGCGAAAGTATAGATTCTAGATCTGGATCCTGGCAGCGCTCCCGAGTACAGGGTGGAGTCTCTCCCATCCTGCGCAGTTCTTCAGGGAACCATGCGGAGTCGGAAACTAGAGAGAGAAAATAGCCCAAAATATTGTGTATTTATTTTGCGCAATAACTCCACTATATACAGAGAGCAACGAGTACTTTTTTTTTTGAGATGAAGAGCAACGAGTACTTTTCTTTTTGTTGAACCAAGAAGTGTGTTACCCTACGGTCCGAGAATAACATAGCTATGATCGGTGATTATATCACCGACCATGTGATCACCAGGGGTCTGGAAAACCATTGCGATCACTATGAAATCCACGAAGATATAATCATCACTTGAACCTATTCAAATAGTCTTACTCTTTTGTCCATTTGATACTTTCACTTGTCCGAGATATGATCATCGGTATCACGATACATAGTTCGATCTCGTTACCGACATGCAATTATCACGACCACCCTATCACGGTGTTGTGGTTCAAATAGCCAAAGCAACTTTAGGGTCCGGTGATTAATAAAATCTCACGGTGTAAGGATTAAATTACTATGCATTCTTTGTAAGTATCGTAACATTGAACTCCATACGGTATGATCATGTTACGGTACTTATGTTGCGGGTATGTCCATCATATCATTCATCTAATGATATGATCTTCTTTTCGATAACGTGTGTGTCCATGATCGGGAAAACCTCGACCAACTATTGACCTTAATGAACCAGTCATGCACTTGCGAGGTAACCATGGACAACTGGTTATGAACACGTGTATTAGTGTTTCCTCATAATACAATTATAGAATGGCATAAAACTAATTATGAACATTTGGACATATAATGTATCCAATGCAGATTAAGACAGCTCAATAGTAAGGCAGATTAATTTTGAAATGAGGGGGTAATATTTCAGTACATCTTGTAGGCAGATAACAAGTAAGTTTTCACGGCTTCACTACACATCCCGATTATCTGGACCCATAATAACAATCTTGGTGGCAGGTGACAGGTGTCGACTGCCGGTTAAAATCTCATAAGTTTGTGGTCTGATGCTAGCCAGAAACAGGCGACACCTTTAGTTGAGCATCCTGCAGTTCAACCTGACCTCCGTCGGCGTCCCCGCGGCGGGCAGGAGGCCACCCATCTTGACCATCGCCTTGGCAAAGTCGCCTGCGAAGATCTTGGCATTGCCGCTGTACTTCCTGACCAGCCCGTCCTGCGAACCGCCGTTGAAGAGTTCCTGGTCCGAGTGCATCAGCCCGCGCTGCGCCACGAGGTTCGTGTAGTAGGCATTGTCGAACGTGTCCGGCGTCTGGTCGTCGAACGGCGCGAGGTTGCCGTCCCCGCCGGTCTGCGGGCACGTCCGCTGCCGCGCCGCCGCGAAGGTGGCGTTGATGTTGGGCTCGCCGTAGATGCGGCCGCGGAAGAAGACGCAGCGGACCCGTCCCACGGTGTGCGCGCCGGAGAGCGCCGTCATCTCGCGCGCCGAGAGGCCCTTGGCCGCAAACGCCGCGACGAGGGACGTGGCGCTGGAGCCGGGGCCCGGGAGGTTGGCGTTGGCCGCGCTCTGGCTCGCCGTGCGCGAGTCCTTCCGGCCCAGCGGCACCTTCCACGTCGGGCCCCTGAGCTGCAGAGTGGCGTCAGTAACACATTGCGACCTGGAAGGTACGTACCACTGGGATGTATACTCACCAAGTTTACGGCATCGCGAGCTGCCAACGCGACGATGTCGGCGCATGAGACTGTGGTCTTGCAGGCGGCCTCGACGCGCGTCTTGATGGCGTCGATCACCTCGTACCCACGGACGGAGTTGGCGTTGGCGCCGGCGTTCTTCTCGCCGGTGAACGTCGGCGTGTCGTCGAGGAGGATCGAGGCGTCGCATCCCTGCACAAGCATACGCACGCTTGTTAATTAAGCTAGCCAGCCAGGCGGAGCAGAGGCGATGACAAATGCGATATGGACTGACGTTGACGAAGCAGTCGTGGAAGAAGAGGCGAATGATGGACGCGCCCATCCGCGGCTCCGCGGCGACGGCCGGCGCCATGACCGCCCGCACGATGGATTCCACGTTGGGGCACGTCTTGGCGTAGAACTTGTTGGACAGCTTCGCGTTGCAAGGAAGAAGCAGGCAGAGGACTAGCAGAGCAGTGACAAGAACAAAACTCCTGGCGAACAAGAGGCCCATACCGGCCGGTCGATCTGTTAGATCTGAAATCTGCTGCTACGTACGACAAATAAAGCAGAGAAGAATGGATTTGATGGAGCTAAGTGACAAGGGAGGGACAAGAGAGAATGTGTTGTATTTATAGCTCGCGCTCAATCACCTGCTGATTGTTGGTCTCACGGCTGCGGTAGTGCGCGGCGCACCATGGTGCGCGTGGCCGGCGATCGAGCAGCTAATCAGGATATGCCAGTCCTCGCTTTGGGGAACAGAACAAAGGCGGAGCGCGACCGGGGGCATCATCCGTCTTTGCGTGGTGTGCGAAGCTTCAGAACATGATAAAAAGCGGCGCCTTAACTCTGGTTTTGCCGGCGATTGTACGTGAGTGGGCGCCCTCGACTGAGAGGGTGCATCTGTTTGGCGGCTATAATGTTGAAGCGTCCCAAAAAATATGATGGCTGAAAACTGGTCGTTGGAGCCCAATTAGGACTGACGGAAACGGAGAACATCTGCGACTGATGGTGGGGAGGGAGCTTGGCTGCGCGCTGGCCACCACCATTGGCCCTGCATGTGCATGTGCCGCGGTGCGCGCGCTAGTGCGAGTGCGTTCCTCCGTTCGTGCTTCACAACTCGATCTCGCACCAACATGAATGCCTGATGGAAAACCAGCCTCGGTGCTCCAACTGTTACGAGTTACGATTACCTGATTGGCGATGGCAAGTTCTGGTATACTTCAACTCGGTCGGAAAATGTTGCAGGAGGATAAGTGTGAGATAAGTGTGAGTGGGGTCTGGTCATCGTCTGTACTCTGAAGCAAGGTTCATATGTAGAAACGTGGAGACTCACTACTAGAAAAAGGTTTAGAGCATCTCCACCGGCGTCCTCCATAGCAACTCCAAAGGCGATTTGGAGGTCGGTCTGCTTTTTGGGCTCGCACCGGTACGCCCCAAACGGCGCCGGCTAGTTTTTGAGCCTAATAGAATCGCCGGCATCCCCGTACCGGCCCCTTCGCGTAGAGCGCTAATCGGGCACGCCGGCGCCTCACGGCACGTTAGAAAACGAGCGTGGGCTCCGTCTGACAGCCCAACGCACTGATTTCCCCACCTTTTACCCACACCCGAGCCGACTCCCACCCCTCTAGATCGCCACCGTTGCTGTCGCCGCTGCGCCCCTGCTTGCAATAGACACCGTCGCCTGTCTAGGAACCGCTGCCATCGACACGGGCGCCACCCCCTCGACCGACGGCCGCTGTTTCGCCCGGAACAGATCTCGCCGCGACCGCGGCACAACCGCCCCACCCGCAAGGTGTTTGTCCGATTTCCGCGATGGACAACGACGACGAGATGATCCTACAGCTGTTCACGGAGGAGCAAAACGATGAGGCTATCCGGCGGCAACATCAGCAACTGATTCTGACAAGCATGTTGCGTGTTCGCCAGCCTTTCTTTGTCGTGCCTCGGCGCGGCGGCTCAAAGCCAGGCAAGAGGAGGAACATCAACCGACATCGTCAAGCCGGCGCAATGCTGCTTGACGCCGACTACTTCAACGACGACGCGACTCATTCGCCGAAAGAATTTTGGTGCCGGTTTAGGATGAACAAGGCGATGTTCCTGAAGATTGTCTACGGCGTCAGGGAGTACGACAACTACTTCATGGCCAAGCAAGATTGCACAGGTTTGTGGGGCTTCACATCAATTCAGAAATGCACTGCTGCAATGCGTTGTCTTGCATACGGAGCTCCTCCAGATACAACCAATGACTACCTACAGATGGCAGAGTCGACATGTACAGAGACTCTCTACAGATTTTGTTGAGCCATCATAGTCGTGTTTGCTAAAGACTATTTGAGAGAACCAAGAGCAGATGATACAGTCCTGCAAAGAAATGTAACAAGAGGGTTTCCTAGGATGCTCGGAAGCATTGACTGCATGTATTGGGGCTATAATAATTGTCATTTTGCTTGGCAGGGAATCTAGAAGGGGTATACTGGTGAGTGCAGTGTTATTCTTGAGGCGGTAGCAGACCATGACCTTTGGATTTGGCATGCCGAAAAAAAAAAGATATCAATGTGTTGCGGCGCTCTCCGATTCTTACCAGGCTAGCTGAGGGAGAAGCTCCTACCGTGAACTTTGAGATAAACGGTCACACATACACTAAAGGGTACTATCTAGCTGATGGTATCTACCCGACGTATGCTACGTTTGTGAAGACAATTCCCTCTCCAGCAAACGAGATGGAAGCTTATTTCGCAACATGCCAAGAAGCAACACGCAAGGATGTTGAGCGTGTTTTTGGGGTGCTTCAGCAGCGTTTCGCGATTTTCAGGTACCATGCTCTCACTTGGTCTGAGTCTCACTTGTGGGAGGTGATGAACGCATGTGTGATCATGCACAACATGATCATTCAGAGCGAGAGCGACGAACCTGTGCAGGATGATCAACCATTTGATTATCAAGGGCTACTTGTTGAGGTAGAGCATATACCCCCAAGAATTTGCCGCTTTTTTCTTCATATACACAATGAAGTTCGAGATGCAGATGTCCATGCACAACTTAAGACGGATCTAGCTGTGCATTTATGGGCAATGCATGATTTTATTTCTATTTGTTTGGTTATTTGGTTGTATGTATAATTTAATTTCCATTTGTTTGGTTGATTGATTGTATGAATAATTTAAGTACTATTTGTTTGCTTGCATGAATAAGT
This sequence comes from Lolium rigidum, assembly GCF_022539505.1. NCBI lineage: Eukaryota > Viridiplantae > Streptophyta > Magnoliopsida > Poales > Poaceae > Lolium > Lolium rigidum. Next base: position 265,065,855 of record NC_061508.1, read on the forward strand.
TAAGTACTATTTATGTGATTGTATGAATAATTGAACATAGTATGAATGAAATGTGATTGATATATTGTTTCAAAATATTATAAAAAGAAAAAGAAAAAGTTTTGAGGCCGTCGTTTGGGAGGCGTCGGTGTGGAAACAACGTTTCCAAATAGAGCATGCACTGCCGACGCCTCTATACAGCATTGCCGACGACCCTGCCGGTGACTATTTGGGACGCGCTGGTGGAGATGGTCTTATAGCAGCAACAACACACGTGGCGCAAAATCGAAGGTTCGCGGCTTGTAGCTCTTACCAGTGACAGGCAGGAAAAAATATGTCACCAAGTCAGGTGGTCTCCCCAACCCGTAGCACAAACATGATGCCTGATGGCAAACCGGCCTGGGTGCTCCAACTGTTACGAGTCAAGATTGCCTGATTGGGGATGGCAAGTTCTGGTATACTTCAACTCGGTCGGAAATGTTGCAGGAGGACAAGTGTGAGTGAGGTGCGTCTGAACTCTGAAGAAAAGGTCCATATGCAGAAATGTGGAGACTAGACAGCAACAGTTGCAGCCTCACTTCAATCTTTCCTTCTCGCGGATTGCTCACTCAAGCTAATGCTACATACTGGAACCTACCCTAAAAACACAAATGAGATATATCCGCCATCTCCAGCTCCATCTCTAAACTCGCAGCTAGCCACAAGAAGTACACAGTGCACTCACATGTCTGGGGTGACACTGTTAATTAATGGGCTGATGTATTTCGCAAAAAAAAATTAATGGGCTGATGAGCTCATGGTCCTTGAAGTAATACACATCCATATCGGTTTACTAGTCCATCACGTGTATCTAGATCGTTAATTTGATTTATAAAATATATAAAGAGTGGTGTTTTGAAAGCCGAGCTACATGTAGCTCTTTATTTTTAAATACTCAAAATTCATATTTCAATGTTAAATACAAATCTGAAACGAAGTCCTGGGAGTAGCCAATGGTTTATACCACAATGGTGTAAAATCTCAATACAAACTACTTTATATCCTAGAATACATAAAAATGAAAAATTCTGACAATTTTATAGTGAATAGTACAAATTTCAAGACTATTGATTTTGTCAGATTTTGTCAATTTCGTGTAGCCTAGAATACAAATCAGTTTGCATTGAGGTTTTGCACCATTGTAGCATACATCATTGGTTATCTCTAGAATTTTGATTCAAATTTTATAAAATTTTGAAATACAAATTCGGTGTGTTTGCAAATAAAGGGCTACGTGTAGCTCGGCCTCCGTTTGAAGTTCTCCAAATATAAGCACATAATACAAAATTCTACAGTTATAAAACTTAACGCTGAAGTTTTTAGTGACTTATTAATATATATCTTATAAAAGTTTGTCAAATTGACAACCAAGAGCTACGAGTAAGATTCATAAATTGATGCCGAAGGATTACGACTAAGATGTATTAGTAGTTACTCACTCCCTTAGTTATTGAATAGTACAAGGCCAGTACGAAAATTAAAATTTTCATTTATACAAGGACATTGTCTTTCCCTGAGAAGAATTGATTAGATTCTCTCTTGTACAATGGTCCATATTAATGTGAAGGTTTGCATGCAGTTATATACAGATAAAGACACAACATCCGACGTGTTTAATTAGCTTAGAGAACATAATTTTTTTGGGAAATGTGATATGATGGTAATACTGCTAGTTACCACAAACCTCTCTTTTCTGAATTAATATGTCATATCATTAAAATTCTTTGTTGGCAACTCGGCATTGCCTGTTACTCCCCCTATTACTAGTCTAGTAAAGTTTGGAGATACCGGGAGTACTTAATACTAAATCTCATTTTCCCTTACCGGTAGCCCCTCTTGGACCTTCTGGGTTTCAAAGTACTTTTGGTCCGGCTTGTTGTTCTGTCGGCGATGATGATCCTGATTTTTAAAGGTACGACTTGGCGAAGGCCGAGCTTTCGAAATGCCGGTGTAGCGAGCTGCACGTGAGTAACCAACCGTGAGTTTACCTATGTTCGACATGTGGGACGCTAATTACTACTAGGAAGTCCGGCGCGTTGTGTACATACACCTGGTCTGGTGGTCGCCTATCTGCGCACTTAGACGACGTACAATATAGGAAAACTAATGAAACTACATTAATACAAAAGTACACCGCCCAACTACAAAAGTACAACTCTATACTAGTAAAAAGTACAAGTGTATGAGAACCGAAGTATAAGTGTGCTTCAACCCAAAATACACCCTAGTACAAGTGTGCTAAAACTTAAAATACACTGAAGTACAAGTGTGATAAAACCTGACGTACATGGAAGTACGTGAGCTAAAACCGAAAGTACATGGAAGTACACCCGTAGTGAAATCCAAAGTACACCTAAGTACAATGTAGGCTAGGAACCCGAAGTACAAGTACACTGAAGCCCAAATCAACCAAAGTAGAACTGTGATAGTTTTGGAGGTATGACAAAAAAAAGTTTCACGAAATCTATCAATATGAGATCTAGTATTGAAAATCTCGACCCGAGGATCTCAAAAGCAAAAACTGTTCAAAATTTAGATGAACGGTTCTCAAGAATCTTTTATTGAAAAATCAAATCTGAAAAAGCACAAAACTTAGAAAACTCACCCTATCTCATCCTCATTTTGATTCCACTTGGGTTGCAACTGAAAATTTCCCCATAGCTTTATACTTGCATTGTGGTTCGTGTTAGTCATGAGTTGCATATGAGTTACAACTAAGATTTTGATAACGTCAAATGGCCGAGATCTAAGTTAATTTCTACCTAATTTTCAATCAACTAAGAATTAACTTACTTCTCATCCATGTAACGTCATCGAAACTCACTTGTGGCCCATGAAACAACTCATAAATAACATGAATCAAGAAGCAATCTAACAATCCGCGGTATTTTTCTTAGTTGCAACTCATGCCAAGCACGAATCATGAAGTAGTCTAATGGTGTGAAAATCGACTGAGAATTAAGCAAGTTCTCTGGCAATGGGAATTAGAAAAACGTTTAGGGAGTGACTAATGCTTAGTCGAAAATTAAATTAATTTTCACTAGGTGACATCATCAAATATATGGGTTATAACTCATGAGTATCATCAATTACGTTGCAAACTTAACTATTGGGGTGCATTTTCCTGAGTTGCAACCTATGTTGCAACTTATGACTAGCACATATAATGATGCAATCCAGCGGTATGTGATATTTTTCTCAGTTGCAGCTCACGTGGTAAACTTATGACTAGCACAAATTAGCAAAACCTACGAAATTATCAAAGTTTACAATGTTTGACTTAAGACAAATCCTGTGCGGGCACCGCAATACAATTCTTCCTTTTTCTTAGATTGAACAGTTGCTCTGCTTTCTCTCGAACAAAAATTGCAACTTGCCAATATGTATACATGATTGAATGTTATATATATTCCCCTGAAGAGGTTTTTGCCTTAAATCACAGCTCACAGACCAGCCAATCAGTCAACAACCACACAATTCATAGAACACGCACATTAGTGGCGGTATCGTATCATTGTTCTGAAACTTTTGCAGAGGATGAAAATTTTGAGGATGGATGTCAGTCTGATCTGTTGACGTGTACAAGTAGATTGCCTAGCCCTTTCCATCAGTTCGGACTTTTGGTTCAAGTGGCTAGTGCATGAAGCTTAACATGGTATCAAAGCCCTAGGTCTCGAGTTCAAATCCTGGCTTTCACAATTTATTCTTAAAATTATCTCTTCTCCCCCCTCTTCCCGCAGCCTCCTGCCGTGTGGTTCCGGCCTGCCGCTGCCTCTTTGCCTCTTTACACGTGTTGACTTGTCTTCTCGTCTTCCCGTCACACGTGAGAGGGGGTGTTGACGTGTACAAGTAGATTTCCTAGCCCTTTCCATCAGTTCGGACTTTTGGTTCAAGTGGCTAGTGCATGAAGTTTAACATGATCGTCTTGTCTCTAGTGGCGGTTAAACTTGTTGCTAGGATGTTGTTATTTTTTGTTCCTTATTTGCCACGACAAACACAAGAACTGGTGGCTGTTTTATCGGTTCCATTTTAAATTTCAGAAAAAATAGGTATCAAAAATTAATGTGACCTGTGCTTATGAGCAAGGCAATCAGTCAACCACCATAACAAACAGAATACTGTACATATCATTGTATCATTGTTCTCTGTATTGATGACTTGATGTACATTATGACATCTTGCAGTTTGAAATTTTGCCCCGGACAACTTAAGCAAACGAGTGTTTGTATATCTCGTTCTTCATATATATATATTCTTCCATACACTGATTACCCGAGAACCTGAACCAATACCTGTGTTTCCAAGAAATTTATTGGCACGCTTCGTGCATTTATAGCAAATATATAAACGGATATCATTTCCAAACTTCCCTTGTCGTTAGTTGGGCTTCCTGCAGTTCAACCTGATCTCCTGCGTCCCGGACGTCGGTAGCAGGTTGCCCATTTTCACCATGGCTGTCGCGAAGTCGGCGGAGAACCTGCTGGGGGTGTTGCTGTACTGCCTCACCAGCGCGTCCTGCGAGCCTCCGTTGAAGAGCTCCTGGTCAGAGTGCAGCAGGCCGCGCTGCTCAACCAGGTTCTGGTAGTAGGCGTTGTCGAAGCCGTCGGCGGTTCGCACGTCGAAGGGCGCGAGGTTGCTGTCGCCGCCGGAGCGTGGGCACGTCCCCTGCCGCAGCGTGGCGAAGCTGGCGTTGATGTTGCGCTCGGTGTAGATGCGGTTGCGGAAGAACTGGCACTGCGAGCGCCCGATGGTGTGCGCCCCGGAGAGCGCCGTCATGTCCTGCGGCGAGAGGTTCTTGTTGCCGAACATGGAGATGAGCGTGGCGAGGCTGGAGGTAGGGCCTGGGAGGTTGGAGTTGGCCGCGCTCTGGCTCGCCGTGCGCGAGTCCTTGCGCCCCAGCGGCACGTTCCAGGTGGGACCTCCGAGCTGCACGCACGGACGCGACGGTTGCAACCGAGTCAGCCATGCATGGCTAGGAAATAAGTAAGGAAAGAGGAGTGTATTTCACGGGTCAGTGCCCGTTGACGTGCTAGGAGACTAACCAGGTTGACTCCATCACGGGCGGCGAGCGCGAGGATGTCGGCGCAGGAGACGGTGGCCTTGCAGGAGGCCTCGACCTGGGTCTTGATGGCGTCGATCACCTCGAACCCACGGGCGGAGTTCGCGTTCGGCCCGGCGCTCTTCTCCCCGGTGATGGTCGACGAGTCGTCGAGTAGGATCGAGCCGTCACACCCCTGCCGTGATCAGATAAACAAAAACGTCAGTGGCCAGCACTTGACTAGGTATCTCGCAATCAAGAGCATAAGCAAGCAAGCAAAGTGCAGAAGGACAAGCAGAGCTAGCTAACATTGACGAAGCAGTCGTGGAAGAAGAGACGGAGGATGGAGGCGCCCATCCGCTTCTCCTTCTGCACGGCTGACGCCATCCCCGACCGCACGATGCCGGCGAGCTTGGGGCAAGACGTGGAGTAGAAGTTAGGCGAGAGCTGCGCGTTCGCCGTGCCAGCGAGAGCGGAGAGGACGAGGGCGAGGCCAAGGAAGGCCGACCTGGTGAAGACGGCCATTGTTTTGGACTCTTGGCTTGTGAGTTCGATCGATGAGGTGCGTGAGATGCATAGGGCGGCATCCAATATATAGTGCTCTGCTCGAGCTCGTGACGACGCTGACTGCTAGCTAGCCTGCGCATCCTGCATGGGCTGGCTCGAGGTTACACGCACACCCACGGCATAGTACAAAGCTCTTGGCCAAACATTGCAGCCGCAGCTGGATTTGGTTGACTAAAATCATTTTCGGCATGCTCGCTGCATGGGCCCCGGCTTGGATCGATGCTAACGGAGCAATCAGCATGCGCCTTGTGGTCTGAATTATTGCATGCATGTGTTTGTTAGTGTCATGTATACTTCCTCCAATATTATACGCGAGCCGACGTGTGGATATGCGCACGTATAGGCTCAGTCTCTCAGAGAGGAAATTTCGTGGACCAATGATACTGTCAGAGACAATACCAGATTGCAAATGGACCGAATGTTTAATAGTGTACAACCTCCATTTCATAAAATAGGACATATATTTTTAGTTAAAACAAATCTTATAACTTCGACCAGTCGTTATAGGCAAAAGTATTGACATCTACTTTATGACTATATACATATATTCGATGGTGGATCCATAGATATGGATTTGATTCTCTAGATCTCCATTAGACGCTTGATGCATGTAGTGTTGTATTGTGATCCAAATTCATATACTAAAGGGAGGCTAACTTCTGACGAGCGGAGCGAGGCCCGACGCCGGAGGTACGGTACGGTACGGATCGTTGGCACCGCCTATATATACATCTTGTAAGCCGCCGGCTAGGGTTTATCAGATTATAAGATAACCCACGGGGTTTGTAAACACCTCCCGATATAGTGAAGTTTTGCTGGCTGGCGCCCGTGGTTTTTCCCCTTCTGTGTTGGAAGGGGTTTTCCACGTTAAATCTTGTGTCCCCTGCGTGTGTTCTTGTTTCGTTCTTCATTATTTGCTTGTCGCTTTTATAACATGTAGATTGCCATCCAATGATATTCGGTCGTGTGCACCCATATTTCAGGTTGTGCGACATGAGGGAGTGGTGTGAAGCTTCGCTGTCTATTGCCATCATGTGACTTGTTGATTTTCGATTTTCATATAGAAGAATTTCATGGAGGCTGAGGTCCCAGGTCTACTAATGGCGGACTGAGTCTTCGAGACGATGAGAACTTTACATGGTATTTTTTAATTTGCATCAGCGGAATCGGCAAGCGAGGGCAACAGCTTAGGAGGAGTACTGAGCTTTATACTCAAGTTGAAAATTAATTGGATGTGCATGGCAATGACCTTTTTGAAGACATTATTTAAGAGCCTCAACTTTTTTCAGGTTAAAAACCTAAGATCTATGGTCGGGCGACAACAACGCTTATGCAATGTTTTCTTGTTGAAGGCGTCGATTTGGATAAATAGACTCCATATGTGCTATCTTGATAGTCGCTTCTGTTTGGAGCTACAAAGTTTTGACCAAAGTAGTGGGATATTTATTTTTTCTTCTTCTTTTAATTTTTAGTAGGGCTATTTGCATCTGTAATATCTTTAGAACATTCCGTTGTTGCGTAGCCTAGGTGTATTTGGTATCTTTGTGATAGTTAAAACTCAATGTCTTATAAGTTTTAAGAGTCTTATAGGCAAACATATTAGCATCTATTCTATGTAAAAATATATTTATGCTGGACCCGTACATCTAAGTGTTCATACTTTCCTCTATAAGATTGCTCAAACTTGTTAGATGTTGATTTTTGAAAAAAAGAATGTTCTTCCTATTTTCTGGAGTGGAGGTAGTACTGCCGAACTGAAAGTGCATTTTAGTCAGTTATGCTTACATAACATAAAGTTCAATCAGAAGCATCGATCACCGTTTTGAACTCACAGTTTGAAGCTAGCTGGCATATACATATTACTGTATAGGTTGGCCCACGAATCAGCTCGATCGGACCGTTTTGAAATAGACTAATCCAACATTATAGAGTTCGACATGAGAATGGCATTACATTGCAACTTGCATGCGTCGAGATCAAAATAATTACCAAGTACTAGTATTTTTCAAGATTAGTGGCAATGTGCCACTTCCTCCGAACCCTATTACTTATTGCTGATATCAGTAAATAGATAAATATAAATATATCTGGATACATATATTCATGATACCATGGAAAGATATATAATCTCAGTTCTTAGCTTTTTCATCGGTTTTCAAAAAACGCAGAAACAACTAAAGATTGTATACATGTCGATGACGGTACCGTCAGATATTGGAATTTACAAAGTCAAAATTATAGTGGCAGCCACAAACGGGGGTTGCCAGTCCCAATCACGTTGATCGATGGACCCATGCATATGCCTTATCCATGTACTCGCCAAGAGAAAGCTGTCGATCGCAACCTGTAATATTCCCTCATTTTTCTATCAAGGTGGTACACACTCCTGTTGCTTTTCGGTTAAGACGTGCTTATCGGCGCTGACCCCAGTTAGCGCTGGTTGTTGGACTCGTGATTCAAAAATCCATTTAAGCGGGTGACAGGCGCTTCCAACTTTGAACTGTTGTTCGAAAGGTTGGTTTTTACATGTATTTATGCATTGGCACAACCAAATACTTCTAGTACATCGTCATCTTATCTTCAAACTAATTATTTTGACCTCGACATATATATACAAATTGCAATATTGTAATGCCGTTCTTACATACAACTCTACAGCGCTTGTCGTTAAATCACACGAAATCAGTTTTTTTGGGGAACACTTGAGGCAGAGCCAGCCATGACCATACTTTATCGAGTACGAACAAGGGCAGTTCCAATTTGCTTGCCTGGATTAACTAGATTCCCAATCCCAGCCTAAAAGAAATGATGATTTTGTTTGGATTATTGATGTTCAAGAATCACGGCGACAAACGAACACTCATCAACCTAGCTAGCAGAAGTACATGATGGTTTGAATTCATAATTTGTCACCATGTGGCAACTTTTGTCACTGCTTGGCCAAATTGAAAGATGCTTGTTTCAGAGATAAGATTATAATTAAGAGATGTCTGCCTCGCCATATATATATATAGCTAGTTGGGGACCATACCAAACATGGAAAAATGAAGCGTTTCATAAAAGCATGCACAATTGTTATAGTATCTTAGATACGCTCTTTAGGATGATTTATGATGTGGAGGAGAGAGAAATTAAAAAAATAAAGTTTATCTTCTCTTAGCGAAAAGATGATCTTAGTAACAATCTCTCTCTCACGGTCACTACATATTTAGGTTTTTTGGTCACTAGCATGATTTTTCCTGTTTCTTCCATTTGGCCCGATTACAAATTGCATAGCGCGAGGCTAGCATATCATCAGAGTTTTACAACGAACAAATTTATACAGCCAAAACCATTTGGTTAATACTTTAAACGTATTGGCAAGATGACACTTTGGTGGACACAAATGGCAACCTAACACATACATGATTATTTGGCTGGTAGAGCTCAAGTAATTTTGCGTAAAGCAAGTTTTCACCTATCATTTCTCAAAACATTTTCTCTTCTATTAAGCGGTACCATTGATAGAAAGCAATGAGCCTAGACATCACCCATAGAAACTGGCGAGTCTTCCTACCCTTGTCCACCCATCAAGTTTTAATTTAAGAAGTTGGGATGAGGAGATTTTCGAACATGATCCTTATTAGTTTGCTCAAATTATCCGTAACCGAAGACACATCTAAGTACTTAGTTTTAACACTCTGCAGAGGTTGTACAATTTACCCACATGATCTAGTCTGTTTTTCTTCCATAATGAACATTTTGCTCAAACGGACAGATGTCGACTAGGACGAGACTTTTTCAAAGTGATCAAACATACGTTCCCCTACATCATCTGTCTCGTAGGGCCCAAGTTCTCACAACATACTATGTCATGCCAGAGCCCATATAGCATGTGGTTGTATGGTGAGCTAATGATCAAGGTTGTCTACAATCTCTTTAATCCTGTGTGACTTTTCGCAATATGCACTCACACCAGGATATCGTCGTTGACAGGGCCCCAGATAAAGACACCAGCTCCAAAGCTCCACCATTCACTCAGGTAGTTCATTAAACTTAGTTGTTTTTCCTTAACCACTATAGCATAGCTAAGCATCCTACTAAGTTTAATGGCGACAAAATATACAAGTCTAGAACAGGTACCTATTCTACTAGGTGTGAATAGAAAGCATATAATCCTACACATGCATACTACAAAAAGAACTACATGCATAGATAAAAACTAGGACGTCTATGATGTGTCACTTACCTTTTTGGTGGTTGAAGAGCGTTCTATTTTTCTTTCAACAAAAAACATCGCTCTCCACACAAACTACAATATAAAACTAGCACAACATAAACACATCATTCATCGCAACATAATCAAACAAGACAACAATCAGAAATCTCTCTATGGTACTAAGGTGTGGCATGAGGTTTGACTTGCAAGATATGATTTCCAGAGAATGAATGGGAAGAACCAAACACTTAGAAATAAATAGATCGTCCATGATAAATTGGAAAGAATTGATGTGCTACACAGCATGGATAATTGGAATGGTCCATGTGATTAAAATTACATAAGCCTCAAATAGTGTAAAACATCATACCATTATGGAGAGTGTGACAACTAGATATGTAATTGTTAGAAACTAGTGATATGACAAATTCCTCAAATAACTCACTTGTAATTTGAGTAATGGAATTAAAGTCAAAAGGGCATGAGGTTGGCTAGGTATGAATGATCTTGGGAATGTGCATCAAAGATTATAATGGACTTCAAGAGTTCAAACATTTGTGATATGGTGTAGAGTATCTCTACACTTTATTGGTAAGAAGAAAGTCTAAATTTAAGATATGTCACATGTTACTCAAAGAACTCAATTGCAATTTAAGTATTGCGAACTAGGCCAATAAGATTGGGATAGGTATGATCTTGGACATGATAAAAATATCAGAATGGTTCATGTATATGGATACGACCATAAGAATCACATTTTATAAAAAGAAATCATGTTCATAGGATTTATAGAATTAATTCTACGATGAAAACACTCAAATCCTCATATTTGAATTTGAATAGTTGAAAATGAGTTGAACTATTTTGGACAGTGGTGCTACTGGATGACAATAGTTGACTTGTTAACCCTAACCCGCCGCCTCCCTCTCCCGCCCCCCTCCTGGGCGGCGGTGGAGGCTCCTTCTCCCCCCGCACCCCACAGACACCTGCCGCCCGTCGCCCTCAGCCGCTGCCGCTACCGGCCGCGGCCCCGACCCTGGCGCTGGCCTTGGGCCTGGCCCCCGTGCGTCGGCCCCGGCCATGGGCCCGGTCCCGGCCAGGCTATGGCGGTGGTGGCGGCACCCCCTCCGTCGAGTTGACGAGGGGGGGAAGAGGGTTTCCGCAGGGGCGTTCCATGGGAGAAGAGGGTTTCCGCAGGGGCGCTGGTGGAGGCACTACAAGAAAAATATCATGTAAAGACGTGTAATTTATAGGCTAGAGACGCTAAATTTCATCTCTATGTGGTTCTAAAGACGCTACTATAAAGCGTCGTAGAAGCGTCTTCTTATGCACCGTCTCAAGTATCGTAAAGACGCATGGGTCAGCGTCTCAAAAATAAATTGAGACGTTTCCAAAAGCGTGTTTATGGGAATAGAGGTGCTTTTTAGATGCTTAAAATCTCGTATGTACCTACATTCAGTGGCTTTATTGCATCCTTGAATGGATATTATTTTATGTTATATATAAATCAATTCATTCTTTGGATCTTTGCAAAAATTTCAGCTTTGCACGTCATATATGATATATATCTAAAAAATTCCAGCTAGCACAAGGTATTACAGAAACACATTGCACTGCAAAAAATATCTATTATTTAATTTATTGCAGCCGCACTTCACAAGTGAAATGTACATCCTTACAAAGATTTTCATACATGACTGAATAATTCATACAATTTCCATATGCAACTTTCTAAATAACTGAATTAATCTGTTAAATCCCAAGATGATCAAGTCTTCGATTCGCTCCTTCTGCAAATCCTTTGCTCTCTACACTGTGCTGCTTGAAAAATCTCCGCAATAAAATCCTGCATAGTGAGTAAAATTTAGTTGGTAAACTATTCAGTAATTGACATGAATTAATTTAATATGCTTATGGCGTTATGGTCAGAATAAATACCATGTGTAGGAACAAACAATTATCTAGAGTTCCATTGTGATAGAAAACGTATGCACATATGTACCATATATGATGAGTCCAGCAAATCTGATCCTATTTATACATAAATCAACAAAACACCGAGTGTCAGTTCCTGTACATAATCTGGATACCAGATCGAGGAAGATAGGTCCATACAAAGTGATTGGAAAATTAGAGTTACGTACTACTGGATGATGCAATTGGTGTGCTCGTGTAAGATTAGCACCTCCAAGTCTTGCTCGTTTCCATGATCAGTAGGCAAATACAAGTATGGACAATAATCTGCGACACATACAAGGAAATAATTCAGAGATCTTGGAGAGGAGTGACGGAAGAATTACGTATACGGCAACAAACAGATGACTGAGTCCAGTAGCAAGGAGCTGTTGATCGAATCCAGGGGGCAAGAAACAGGTAATCGAGTCAGCGGCCAGGAACTCACCAGATTCTCACCAAGTCCATTGGCAGGATGGAACCTCGGGATCACGTGTCTTCGCCATGGGGGCCGTGTGTCGCTGCAATCAGGATCGTGTTTCTTTGCCATTGGGATGCGATCACTCAGATCGGGTGGCGGCGGCCCTAGGTTTTACCTAGGGGGGAATAGATAATTCTATTTATGAGAAAGGCTAACGTGGGTGCTTTCGGAATATAACAACTCGGAAGTTATTTCCTCAATGTGTAAAGCCAAGTTTAGGACGATTTACGTAGCGTCTCAACAAACGTCTCAACAAACAGCTTAACAACCGATTAAGAGACGAAAATAAAAGCGTCCAATAGATTGCGTCTTTACATGCCTCTTTTCTTGTAGTGAGGAAGTCGGGCGGCACGGCTACTTGGCGGGGGCCCGAGGCTCTCCGTCGGTAGCCATGGAGGATTCGGTGGAGCGGTGGTGGCCTCCACCCCCGGTAACGGTTCGTCGGCGGTACGCATGATCCGCGTCGATGTCCTCTTCCTTGGTGATCCGGCAGGAGGGATTGGCGGCGTGGGGGCTGCTGATCTTGCTTTGTTTTTGGTGGCGGTCCTCGGGTTTCTCGCATGCGAGGACGAAGATCTTCCGGAGGTCGGTTTGCTTTGATCTGGCTGGAGAGATGAGTTCCGGAAAGCTCCGCTGGCGAATGGAACAATGCATCTTTTGCCTGCAGTTTGCTGGATCGGGTGGTATTCGGTCGCGCGCATCCATGTTTTTATTCCGACCGTTTGGTTCCGGAGGGAGCGGCGTGAAGCTCTATTCTGTGTTGACATCAGGTGACTTTTTTGTCCATGGTGAAGTCAGAAGAAGGAATATGAAGGCCGGATTGGTGGACTGGCTAAAGGAGGTTCGAGTATCCGTGATGCTGAGGGATTTGCTTGGCGTACCAGGCTCTGCAGCAGTAGTATGCATGTGGCGGCGACAGCACATGAGAAGTTTAGAGTCTTACCTCTCAGCTGTCGTGCTCTTTATTTCCGAACAAACATTTCAGTCGTGGTATTATAGGAGCATACCACATAACCTTGGCAGGAACCCTCTTCCTAGGGCGCTCGCCCGCAACATCACCCGGGTCATCTCGTCTGATCTTATACCGCAATGGAGTGCACACTGGATATGCATCTAAATTCGCGTACTCACCGTGGTAGAGAATGCAGTCATTAATACATGCATGTATCTTCTGCGCGTCTAATCCTAGAGGGCAGACAACCTTCTTCGCTTCTTACGTACTGGCGGTTAATTTGTTACCCCTTGGAAGCTACTTCTTAATTAGTTTTAGCAACTTTTCAAATCCCGAGTCAATCACACCGGTCTCTGCCTTCCATTGCAAGAACTACAGTGTGTTACCTAGATTTTTCTGGCCATCTTTGCAAGTTGGGTACAACAATTTGTTGTGATCCTCTAACATCTGGTCGAACTTCAATCTTTCCTTTTAAATTTCACAGTCTCTCCTTGCATCAGAAATGGCCCGACCAAGATCATCAACAGGCTCATATGATGCCTCTTGATCTTCTGCTTCCCCCGTTGCAGTATCACCGTATTCAGGGAACATGGGATAGTTGTCATCATCATCCTCTTCTTGTTGATTGTCTTCCATCATAATCCCTATTTCTCCGTGCTTGGTCCAATAATTGTAGTTGGGTATGAAACCGGACCACATCAGGTGGGTGTGAAGGGTTTTCGGGGAAGAGTAATTTATGTTCTTCTGACAGTTAACACATGGAAAATATATAAAACCATCCCTTTTGTTTTCCTCAGCCACACCGATAAAAAATTTCAAGCCCGTAGTGAACTTGTGATGGCGTCAGTCACTGTACATCCATTGCCAATTAATCTGCATGATATATTAAGCTTATCAAAAACTATTACAGAACATCATGAATAGTGAAGCGATGTATATATACACACATGCATTTTATCAATGACGGATGAAAGAATAAAGTTGTTAACCTCGATCGAGAAGGAAAACGAGAGGAGAAAGCTTAAATGTGGTGTGGTGACCCTGCATACCACTGCATGTTGTAGTATGCCAGTCGTTGATATAACATTCACGAAGTACCATTCCGCAAATATTACATCCCTCAGAGTAGTACAACAGAACATAGCGGGGTCCATAACTCATTCACTTATTATTACAAGCATCAAACATATATTGTCTTGGAGCTCCTCTTGGGTCCTAAGAGGAATACTCCTGGGTTCGAGGTGAACCCAACTCAACTTACAATATAGGAGTCTCATTAAACTATACATTTATTGCCTCGAGCAGCTAAATACTAAGAGTTCGGGCTGCTCGGTTACTACTACTACTGGATGTCTCTAGGCTTGATCTCCTCCGGAAGCCTCCCCGGATCCGTAGACTATGAGATAGTCTACGCCTTCAACACCTCCTGAGAGGTCAGGTTCATCATAGCCGATGATCTCGGCTCCTTCATTGTTGTCGTAGTCCTCCTCCGGACGATTCAGACAATCTAAGCATGGGATTTAAGAGTGGTATGAGTACGAGCGTACTCAACAAGTTCATTATAGATAAGAGGTGTTTAATGCACTAGCTACGATATTAGACCAGAAAGTCTAATACCAATGCAAGTTTTGTTAAACATTTCTTTAAGAGATTGCTTTTATTTCAAAGAGCTATGTCCGTCAGCCTTCACCGGTTTACTAGAACTTCATGGAGCTCCTTTCCGGCCGCGTTCGCAGTTCCTCATCCCGGAACGAGGAGTGACGAGTCACAGTTCTTTACACTCTGCAGAGGTGTGTTGCTTTACCCATAAGAGATCTTAACCTTGGTGCCAACCGGGCAGCTTTCCCGTCCACACTTCCTTCGGTGTGAGGCCCGGTATAAGGTCTAGCGAATCATGTTCCTCCGCTACCTCGAACACCCACCCTTTGTTGCATGCCCCGACCCTGGGTCCACGTCGGTCCCATTATTCCTGTAGATTTCAAGGTGGACCCCGACCACGACAACGGTCTTGGGCTCTACCATACACTCCTACGCCGGTAGCTGCAACCCATCCTAGACCGCAATACCGTGGGGACTTAGGACTCCCCGGCCTCACCATCTTGCTCCTTCGGGCGACAAGTGTACTACGGACTATGCCGTGGGGACTTAGGACTCCCCGGCCTCACCAGCTTGCCCCCTTGGATTACAAGTGTACTACGGTAAAGCGCATCCGTTGATGAACGAGAGGTGGAAACACTTTTGACTACTCCAGTCCCACTCCGGATCTTATGGTTAACACGGGTATTACGGCACAAGAATCACTGGCGACATTTGTTGTTTAATCCTAGATGGATATAAACCCGTGCAATGGAACCTCCACCATATCAACACAATCCATGGTTCCATTGCCCACCACATAGTCATATTCATAGTTATGAAAGTAGTGGTTTTGGTTTTTATGCAATAGTGATAACCATAATACTTTGCAAGTAATTTGCTAGAAATACTCAAATGACATGAGCAAGTGATGAACTTGCACGAACACCTGCAAAGTTTTGCAGTTGGAAGATGTGGACTGACCCTTGTCCTATGTCTCTGAAAAATAGCATCATTGTCCGATAAGGGCAATGGTTAAAGAAGCAATTATGCATGATTCCATTTTTTAGGGTTTGTTCCCCCTTCCGATGTCGTTATTATTTCATGTAAGAGGTTGATACTAAGAATAATTTGAGGATACTTGATTTAAAGTAAAATACAACCTTGAAATGTTGTCAAGGTGTTTTTAAAGTCCAAATACATTAATGGACTTATTTTCATTATAGAAAATTAGGTATGTGATTTAAATGATTATTTAAATCATCAAAATAGGACTTATTCTTAATTGTCTTCAAAAATTCTCTTTGATATTTTATTTAAATAGAGAATTTAATGCTGATCCTTTTTCATATTTTTAAGTTATTTTTAAGAGCTTTTAATAATTTTCCATTGAATTTCAAAGTTTCATGTTTTTATGGAATTATGAAAAGTCCTTTTTGCCCCTGGGCCCACCTATCAGTGGAACCCAGTGGGTTAGGTCGAACCGACCGGCCTGGTCCGGCTCGACCAGCTCCACTCCTCTCTCTCCCTCTCACGCGCGACCGAACCCTAACCCTAATCCCTCTGCGGCGATTCGCGTCGCCACCGCCGTCGCCGCTCGATTCCGGCGAGCTCCGTCGGAACTGGCCCCCGCCATGATGCGCAATCGACGCGCCTCACGACGGCGGTCATCTTCATCCGCGTCGATCTAGAGCGGTGCTGCTCCAGCTCGTCTTCGACCTCCCTTGCGGCGGCTAGGGTTACGGGATCGTGGTGATCCCGCCGCTCACCGGGCTCCGAGGCGCGGTGGCGCCGCCGTGGGCCTCGCCACGGTGGTGTGGGGCGCTACGACGCTTGTCGGCGCATGGCCTGGCCTCGGCCGGGTGCTACCGAGCACTCGGCGCGCGCCGCCGTGGCCGTCATGGCCGCATCTGCTCGTCTGCTAGCCCCGGGTATGTGCGCCACCTCCTGCTCTCTCTCCTTTGCCTGTTCTACTCCTTCCCTTCCTCTTCTCCGTCTAGCTCGATCTCGGGCTTGCCGTGCCTCATAGAGGTGCGGCCATGCCGTGATGCTGCTGCTTCGTTCTGCTCGTGTCGTTTTGCTGCTTGCTACCCCGCTTGGGTTGCTTTGTGCTGCTGTTCTTGCTCAATTGCTTGCTGATGCGACTTATGAATTATTGCTCCCGAGCATGATGTGGTGCTCTGTGTAATCTAGTGATTCCTACTCGATTCTCTCGTATAAAATTCCTCTCCCGTATATGCCATAGATTGCTCTTGGCTTGATCATCCTGTGATGATCCTTGCCTTTGGCAAGTGCCGGTGCTCCGGATGTGCTATTATATGTGCTCTAATCCCTGGACATGCTCAATTGAGCCTAGTCTGTTGCATTAACAACTCCATCCCTTGATGGAGTGCTTACGGATACAATTATAATGCTCTATTCACTTATCCGTGATGCAATTGTTCAATTTACGTGGCTGATCTTATTGGCTGGTTCATGTGTTGATTATCTGTGGCCAATTAGATATATGGTCCTTGCTCTGTTGCTTAATGATGCTCTAGCATGCTTTAGCATGCTATGGCAGGCTCTGGTGTTCATGTGCTCATTAACTGTTGGTCAGTATATGATGTAATTGTTGCATGTGCCATCGTCGTTACTTGATTCTATGTATGTGTGTGGCATGCATTAGTGCAAGTGCTTGCTCAAGCATCTGTCGACACTTGCGGTTATCCATTGGATCATTAGCATGGGTCCGTTTTATGATGTACTTGTTAATCTCAATTATCTATGTTGCTTTAATTAATTCGGTGGATAATTGATGTGAACTATACGAGTGATGATCATCACGGTTGGTTGGATTAGGCTAGATGGATGCCCACGGTGATTGGGAACCCTAGCCCTTCTTTGAACCCAATCGAGGGTGATGATATATGCATTTGGCTTGTTGGTGTGGTTGATCTAGGGTTTGAGGTGACCCCGGCGGTAGTCTTGTGCTGCCCTAGGGTAGCTCCCCTATTTGTTGGTCGGCTGTGATTTGATGGATAACTCACTCGGAAGTAACCATGTTGGTTTTCCAAGTACCTTCTATCGTTGACAACAAAAATAGACGAGGATATGTCTAATATCCGATGGCTTGCTTGGCTTTAGGTGCTAGATGATTTTGGAATGGCTAGTTAGGGATTAATCCAGGTTGGATTTCTCTCGGTATGTCATCTTGTTGACATGCCAATGTTCCCCTTGGAAATCTCCCACTGCGTCTGTTCTCTAGTTTGCTTGCACCAAAAGGCTTAGTAGCCAAATGATGATGCAAACAGGGTTTCATACCCACTTTGCTTCGTGATGCAAGTGTATGCTTATTTATGAGCAAAACAGTAGTTTTGCTCGGGTTGATCTTGTTTATACCTCACTCCAGCTCCTAGATAGTTTGTTGGTGTAGAGGATTGCTTCGTGTTGTTCTTGTGGTTGATTACTTGCCTCGCTCCT
>NC_061508.1:265084198-265151010 GCF_022539505.1 Lolium rigidum
TAGTTTAATAATATCACCATCTACATCTTTATATTTTTGCATTTCGCATAGTTCAACAAAATTATTAAGATGGGCAGCAGCATCATCAGAACTAATTCCGAGAAAATTGATCTTTCATGACAAGATTCAGATAAAGCAGGTTTAATTTCAAAGAATTCTGCTGTAGTAGCAGGTGGAGCAATAGGTGTGCATAAGAAATCATTATTATTTGTGGTTGTGAAGTCACACAACTTAGTATTTTCAGCGTTGGCCATTTTAGCAATAGTAAATAAAGCAAACTAGATAAAGTAAATGCAAGTAAACTAATTTTTTTGTGTTTTCGATATAGCAAACAAGATAGCAAATAAAGTAAAACTAGCAACTAATTTTTTTGTATTTTGATTTAGTGCAGCAAACAAAGTAGTAAATAAAACAAAGCAAGACAAAAACAAAGTAAAGAGATTGAGAAGTGGAAACTCCCTTGCGGCGTGTCTTGATCTCCCCGGCAACGGCGCCAGAAAATATGCTTGATGGCGTGTATTTCACACGTTCGTTGGGCAACCCCAAGAGGAAGGTATGATGAGCACAGCAGCAAGTTTTCCCTCAGAAAGAAACCAAGGTTTATCGAACCAGGAGGAGCCAAGAAGCACGTTGAAGGTTGATGGCGGCGGGATGTAGTGCGGCGCAACACCGGAGATTCCGGCGCCAACGTGGAACCTGCACAACACAACCAAACTACTTTGCCCCAACGAAACAGGTGAGGTTGTCAATCTCACCGGCTTGCTGTAACAAAGGATTAACCGTATTGTGTGGAAGATGATTGTTTGCGAGAGAAAACAGTAGAAACAAGTATTGCAGTAGATTGTATTTCGGTAAAGAGAATTGGACCGGGGTCCACGGTTCACTAGAGGTGTCTCTCCCATAAGACGAACAGCATGTTGGGTGAACAAATTACGGTTGGGCAATTGACAAATAAAGAGAGCATGACAATGCACATACATATCATGATGAGTATAGTGAGATTTAATTGGGCATTACGACAAAGTACATAGACCGCCATCCAAGCTGCATCTATGCCTAAAAAGTCCACCTTCGGGTTATCGTCCGAACCCCCTCCGGTATTAAGTTGCAAACAACGGACAATTGCATTAAGTATGGTGCGTAATGTAATCAACAACTACATCCTTAGACATAGCATCAATGTTTTATCCCTAGTGGCAACGAGCACAACACAACCTTAGAACTTTATGTCACTGTCCCAGGTGTCAATGCAGGCATGAACCCACTATCGAGCATAAGTACTCCCTCTTGGAGTTAAAAGCATCTACTTGGCCAGAGCATCTACTAGTAACGGAGAGCATGCAAGATCATAAACAACACATGTATAACTTTGATAATCAACATAACAAGTATTCTCTATTCATCGGATCCCAACAAACGCAACATATAGAATTACATATAGATGATCTTGATCATGATAGGCAGCTCACAAGATCCGACAATGATAGCACAATGGGGAGAAGACAACCATCTAACTACTGCTATGGACCCATAGTCCAGGGGTAGACTACTCACACATCACACCGGAGGCGACCATGGCGGCGTAGAGTCCTCCGGGAGATGAATCCCCTCTCCGGCGAGGGTGCCGGAGGCGATCTCCGAGGATCCCCCGAGATGGGATCGGCGGCGACGGCGTCTCGGTAATGTTTTCCGTATCGTGGCTCTCGGTGCGGGGGTTTCGTCACGGAGGCTATTTGTAGGCGGAAGGGCAAGTCAAGAGGCGGCGCGGGGGCCCACACCACGGGGCCGCGCGGCCAAGGGGGCCGCGCCGCCCTAGGGTTTGGCCACCCCGTGGCCCCTCTTCGTCTCGTCTTCGGTCTTACGGAAGCTTCGTGAGAAAATAGGCCTCCGGGCTTTTATTTCGTCCAATTCCGAGAATATTTCTTTACTAGGATTTCTGAAACCAAAAACAGCGAGAAAACGACAGAGCGGCACTTCGGCATCTTGTTAATAGGTTAGTTCCAGAAAATGCACGAATATGATATAAAGTGTGCATAAAACATGTAGATAACATCAATAATGTGGCATGGAACACAAGAAATTATCGATACGTTGGAGACGTATCAAGCATACAGAATAAAGGACAAGAAGACGGGGGTGGAGGAGCAAAACCCCTGGAACGTGGCGCAACTCAGGCGGTTCTACGCCTAGAGCTAAAATATAGTCCTTGTAAAAACTTCAATGTACTGAAACGCCCACGAGTTTTCAGACGCACTCTTTCGGGGCACCGAGTGGGGCCGGGAAAGGTTTTTAATGAGGCGGGCTCGTGGTGCTGCAATATAATAAAGATAGTGGAGATATACTTCTTATTTTTCGACACGCTCGGGGGCTCAAACGCCCAAGTCTCAAAATACATACAATATAGATTCACTGAAATATTTCGCCTTGGTACATTAATACCTCGCCAAATATAACAAAATCGGAAGTCAGCAATCATAAATATAGTGTACACATCAAAAAACGTAAGTGCCTTGGTTTAAAAACCTCGCCATACAAATATAGAACTTCGATATCAAAGATACTCAAAAATGGGCAATCTACCCAAGGGACAAACAAAGATGTCTTATTCCAGCAGAAAAAATAGACTTCAAGGAAGGAAAAATAGTGCAATCTTCGCCCAGTTAGGCTCGGGGGCTTCAACAACATAGAGGACCTCAGCAACATACAATAAGTTCCTTCGGAAATACAAAAAAAGAGAGAGGAGGGAAAACAAAAAAAGTGAGATACAAGGTTTCTAACATGATACAAGTCAATTAAATCCCAAGATAGTATCTACCGACAAACCCCTGGTTGTTTTATGTTCAGCATAAGAACCCTTGGTAAAGAACTCGGAGTCCATCCGAAGAAGTTCATCTATCATCGACTCAGCCACAGGAGCTACCATCGCGTCGATTGAGTCGATATCATTTTTCCGACGCGTTTTCTTAGCCAGGCAACCAGCAACAATCTTCGTCAGGTCCAACTTTGGATAACAAATGTTTATCATAATCATGGCAAATCTCGCTCCAGCGAGTGAGTTGAGCCCGCACAAAGTTATGGATGCGAGGAGCATCTCTGAATACCTCCAATAATTCGGGAAGAGTTTTTGGAACCTCGTTTCGCGGAAACAGATTCCTATAGACAAGGGTTAATGTCGACGTGCAAAAGCTGAGAAAATCGCGCACCTGGCAAGCACGATCTTGGAACCTAACAATTTGTTGGGTTCGTTCGGGAGTGGCCCGGAACAGACACCCATGATTAAGGGAGAGATTAACAAGAAGATTTGTCCTCTCATTCACTCTCCGATCTTCGACGCGAGAATCAAGAGCCGAGCCTGTCAAAAGCGACAGGGCAAGAAATTGGAAGAAAGGCACAGCAAGATAAAGAAGAGGCATCAAAAGAAAGCAAAAACATACCTAGCATATCTGTGCTAGCTTCCAGCGTTAGCTCAAGCATACTATTTTCTCGGGTTGTGGCTCCCTTTGCTTCCAGTACAGCAGCATCCCTAGCAGCCACAGCTTCTTCGGCTTGATGAAGAGCAAGTTTTTCTCCTTCAGAGGCTTTTCGAGATCGTTCCATCATGGCCGAAGTTTGTTTCTTCATAGACTGAAGTTGTTGTCGAAGTTCTTGCAAATCTTCCGACAAATGTCCGCTTGATGAACTCTCGAGGAGATTATGGTCGACTAGTATTTTCTTCGAGAAGGAAGATGCAGGTGAAGCAGCGGCGGAACAAGGAGGAGTCGAGTAGTTATCAAATATTAACTGGAAAAGAAAGGCCCAGGATCAATGAAAAGCACGAAGGGAAATTTCATTACTTGCTAGAAAATTTACATGGGTATTACAAAAGAAAGTTCTCCAGGAGGACTAAGTGAGTAATTATCGCCAAGACTAAAATGGCGACAAGAGCAAAAGAAACAGAAAAAGAAACAAGGAGGCATGCAACTAGACCTCCGGCCTCGAAGAGCTAGGAGTCGAAGTTGGCTTGATCCCGAGATACGCCAAGATTTTCTTCGTGTTGGGCTTGGCCGCCTTAATCAGTGACTTCCACCTCGACTGTTCTATCTGATCGGTGTCGCCAACCTTCGTCCAGTCGAGAGTCTGTTGGCTGTCAGCAACCAGAGCAACAGTATTTTCAACAGCTACCTTCATATTTTCATGGCGCATCTTCAGTCCAAGATCTTCCGATGAATTGAAAAGCTTGGCAAGGGCAAGGAAAGTCGAAGGTTCCTCTTTCTTCGGGAAGAAGTAGGGGAACAACGCCGACAAACCCGCATTGGCATTGGCCACGCCTTCACGAATTTCGCGCCCATGGAACTCCAAAAGAGAAAGTGCGTCAAGGAGAGGGTCATTGACGGGTTTCTCCAGATCAAAATCTTGGTCTGTTTGGGCTGCCACATAAGACAAAACATTAGTTGAAAACAAAGATACATGAAGTACAATAAAATAGAAGAAATTGAGGATATTACTCAGCGTACGTCGACTTTGCGACTTCAAACGCTTGATGATCCCTTGCTCACGTGCAGCTTGTGCAGATTTTTGCTCGTGTAAGGCAGATTCAGCATCTTTGAGCCTTTGCTGCAACTCCTCGACACTAGCGGCCTTTGCTTTGGCATCATCAGCTTCAGCTCTAGCTTCGCTAGCGGCAAGCTCAGCTTTCTTGCGAGCCGCCTCACTCTGCTCAAGTTTTTGAGCAAGTGTTTCGGCACGTTCGTTAGCCTCTGCAAGTTTTTCTGTTGAGATGTGGAAAAGAGAGATCAAAAATAGCGACAAGCAGCAGGAGTAAAAAACCAAGAAAAAACAGCAAGTTTAAAAGTCGTTACCTTCGGTTCTGCTGGCATACTCGCTGTACCCAATAAATTGGGACCCGATGCGGATAAGATCCTTGATCATAGGCTGTCAAAGAAGAAGAAAAGAAGGGGAAAACTTCGGCATTACAAAAAGTAAGGGTCCACAAAAGCAAAATAGAAGAAATATAGACATCGACAAACTTACATCATCCAAGAGCTGCGACGAAGAGCTGCTCAATTGAGGAGGAGGCTCAACGATCATTTCAACCCTTGCCCTTTTTGGCGAAGGGACAAGGGGGCTTGAAGGAAGAGTAGATGTATCAATATTCTGTTGAGGAGGCGACGATTCTTCTCCTTCAACGAGGCTTCTCGAAATAACTAAAGTGTGTGACGTGCTCGTCCGAGGAGCTACGTCACGAGTTGGTACTTCTTCCTCGTCATCACTGCGAGTAAGGAGCAATAGCATAAAAAGCAAGACAAGAAAAAACTTCGATTACAGAAATAAAGAGGAAGCCGAGGAACTTACGAGCTGACGAGGGATGCAACATAAGGATCATAAGTTGCCTTCGGAGGAGAAGGAACAACTTCTTCGGCTTTGGAAGTGCCGGAATCTTCGACATCGTTCCTTTTCCTTTTCCTTTGTGGGGAAACAGCGGGAGGAGGAGATTGGACTGATGTGGTGTCCTCGGAAGATCCCGCAGACTTTCGAGAATCCACGGGATCATTCACAAAGGATGGAGTTTCTTGATTGTCGTCAGTAACAATGCCCATTTCTTCGACTTCTCCATCCTCAGGAAGAGGAGGAAGGGAAGCCATAGCAGGGTGATTCTACAAGAAAATAGCGACAAAGGGAAAAATAGAGAGATATCAATGCAATGAGATGCAGGGAAAATTCATAACAAGATAAAATTCGAGAAGACAAAATACCTCGGGGAGAGGATTGGTGGAGTTGTAGGGTTCCACGCGACAAGAGGAAGGAATAGGATCCCTCTTACTCAGCGAGGTAATTCTTCGAATAAGCTTCTCCAAGTCCTTCACAGAAAGATCATTGGAAAGCCTATTGGCGTCATTGGCACCGTAGTACGTCCAAAGGGGATTTTTGCGAGCCCGAAGAGGCTGCACTCTAATCCTAAGAAAATAGGCAGTGATTTGGACACCAGATAACTCTTTGCCTCGAGTATTTTGAAGTTGATGAATACGAGTCATAAGAGCTTCTGTCGCCTTTTTCTCTTCTTCGGAAGCTTCGGCGTCCCAGGAGTAGCGGCGTTGAATTTTTGCGTTTCCGTCGAAGGGAACTATGTTGTGTTCCACGGAATTGGCGCTTTCTTCGTGTATATAGAGCCACCTTTTGCGCCATCCTTGGACGAGTCGGGAAATTTGACGTCGAAATAATCGACATCGGTTCGGACACAGATAACTACGCCACCTATGTTGTAGGTGGCGTTGTGAGCGCCATTGCGGCGAAGGCAGAAAATGCGCTTCCAAAGAGCCCAATTGGGAGCGACTCCAAGAAAGCATTCGCAAAGCGTGATAAAAATAGAAATGTGAATGATGGAATTGGGGGTCAGCTGGTGCAGCTGAATCCCATAGACAAAGAGAAGACCGCGGAGGAAATCATGGATTGGGGTAGAGAGGCCGCGGATGAGATGATCAACGAAACTAACCCGATACTCCATTGGAGGCTTGGGGTAGCTTTCTTCGCTGGGAAAGCGGATGGCGTCTTCCTTCTTCATCGGGCCGAGCCTCTTCAGCATATTGACATCTTGGTTGGAGATTTTAGATCTCTCCCACTCAAGATCTTCGGCGGCCATCTTGGACTCCGGAGTGCTTGTGGCGAGTCAAACGCGCACGCGGAGGCATCAACGGTAATGGGCAGAGCAATGTGTGCGAGTGCGGGAAATCGGAGAGAGTTGGGCGCAGGGGAAGATTTGCGAAGAGGAACAGGTGAGCGGCGCAAGCGAGGGATGAACGGAGGTTGAAGACAGGTTTATATAAGAATTGGGGGTCGCAGTGTGCCGTTGGATGAGGAAATCGTGTGGTGAGAATAGATCTTCTAGATACAAGGGCAAAAAAGTATTTTTACTGAGATAGGCGTTACCGTACGTGCGCCAGAAAAAGCGGAGGACGTGTGTCCCCCACTTGCACGATGTGTCAACGTGGTGGGAACGATGGACCCACAAAGCAGAAAAATCTCGACCATTGATAGAGTTGAAGAAAATTTGACAAAGGAAAATATGTCGACAAGAAAAATAAAAGGAGAATGGCGACAGGATAAGTTATTTGAATACATCGGGAGCCTTTGGTCAGAAACAAGTTTTTGCCCAAATGCTCGGGGGCTACTTTGACAAAAAGTAAAATTTCGAGTATGACAATATAGAAAATGTTGAGCCTACAGTCAAGCACAAGTTCTTGGCTGTAGCCTCGGGGGCTACTCCCATCGGGAACGCTGTTCGCGTGCCCGATGAAATATAAAAAGGAAAAAGAAAGAAAGATAGAACATCAAGAGAGTATATTTCGAGTTATAATTAACTCTACATATACTCCCATCGGGAGATTAATATAAGTCATATTTGACTCGATAAAATGTGCCATTCCAACAGCCGGAAAAGCACTCGACAATATATTCTCGAACGCCAAAGTTGCGATCAATTTCCGAATGCCGCAAATTTGCGAAGGTAAGACCCCGGATCTATTCTCGCTGGGCGTGGCATCGCCGAAGACTGCGCTCTGCTACTTTTATCCGTATCAACAGATACGAAGAAAAATCCTAACGGACGCGTTAGGTATTCGATAAATTTGACTGGGACTCGACAGAATGGTAAGACCTTAAGCGGCACCTGTCGAAGTTTACACCGTATCCCGAGATCATGTCCGGGGACGTGATTTTGAAGTAGGTTTTTGCGGATTGCCACTAGAGCAGTTAACTAGTACCTGATCCGTCAGATGAACTAGCCCCAACTACCAATATCCCTGTACAATATAGAATTTTATGAGAAGAAGTATAAAAGTTAGAGCTTTCGAGTAAAAATAAACGAGTGGAGATTTTCCCCGACTCTATGATTCAAGCAAAATCTCGGGGGCTACTCGACATAGGCATCCCAAATGGGCCTGCCGAATATAGTACCCGGGGTTTATTGAAGGCCCACTACCCGAAGAATAAGAAGATTCGGAAGCCCAAGATGTATTAAAGGAAAAGATAGAGTTGTAATAGGAAGTGTTATTTGTAATCTGGCGGGATGAGTTAGAAACCGTCCCGGACTCTGTAACTTGTACAAAACGGAACCCTCGGCTCCACCTCTTATATAAAGGGGGAGTCGAGGGACGAGGAGATCATCGAATCATTGTCACGCAAACCCTAGTTTTCATATTCGTCGAGTACTTTTCGGCTGAAACCTTCGAGATCTACTTGCCCTCTACTTCTAACTAAACCCTAGCCTACAATCCATAGGCATTGATAAGTTAATCCCTTGTCACTCGACCTCACGCCGGAGCAGCGGATGAATCCCCGCTGGCATCCCGATAACCAGCATACTTGGGACGCCTTCTTCATCAATCGGCGTGAGAGGGCGCTCGCCAGGTATGAGGAGGACGGTCCGCCTCCCGGAAACTTCCACGAGGCCGGCCGTCGGCTATGGTGGTACGGCCGGACTCGCGGAGCGTCATGGACTACATCACGGCCGGCGATATCCCTCGCCTGCGCTACCCTCAGTTCGAGCCACGAGCGCCGCCCGACGACAGCGACGACAGCAGCGACGACGACGCCGGCAACTTAGAAGGCGACGACTATCAGTACAACGGCGGCGGCTATGAAGACTACGAGTATGCATATTATACGCCTAGGCAGGAGTATGACTAAATCACTCCAAATTTCATGTATGCAGGAGTATGACTTAGTCACTCCAAATTTCCTATATGCAGGAGTATGACTTAGTCACTCCAAATTTCATGTGTGCAGGAGTATGACTTAGTCACTCCAAATTTCATGTATCATCAGTGCTATCTCGAGTCAATTGAATCATTCGAAAATGGACACCAAACACATCACGGGTAATATGACTTAGTCACTCCAAAACCCCCCTGCTTGTTCGCATTGGCCACTACGAGGAAATCTTTCAAACCCGCACTGAACTCGCCGGAGAGTCGGTTACCGTACACCCATTGTCGATTCATCTGCATTATTATAATATAAAATATATAATTAACCATCATGCATTTGTTAAACTAACTAGCTACAAACAATATAAATTAAACAATGAACTACACACACATGCACATTTTATCAACGACACATCAAAGGTTCAAGTTGCTAACCGCGATCGAGGAGGAAAAAATAAATGAGAAAGCTCAAGTGTGGCTCCAACACTTCATATCATGTTTGTTTCATGCTCTTGGGGCATTTCATCAAACACCTTATGTGCATAAGAGGAACCAAAAGCAAACCTAACACCCACTTGTGAAGCTTGTGAAGAGAATGGCACCAAATGGCTAAGTGTTGGCTGCTGGGTGGGTATATATAGGGAGGGGCTTTAGTCCCGGTTGGCCTGGCCAACCGCGACTAAAGGCCTTCGGGCACCTTTAGTCGCGGTTGGCCCGGCCAACCGCGACTAAAGCCCCCACGTGCACCGGCTGGCCACCGAGCGCCCGGGCCCAGGCCTTTGGTCGCGGTTCGCCTCCCGAACCGCGACTAAAGGTACCATTAGTCGCGGTTCCTGCAGCATCGCGACTTATGGGGCTCACCCGAAGCCTGTTTTTTCACCAGTGATATAGCTTTCAATCATGGATACGTATTGGCAAGTTGCAATTTCTGTTCTAGAGAAAGCAGAGAAACTATTCCATCTAAGAAAAAGGAACAATTTTACGGTGCTGCTGCGCATGATTTGTCTGAAGTCAAACGTTGTAAAATTTAATAAATTTAGTAGGTTTTGCTAATTCTCGGACGACCAAGAGAGCTTATTCTCAGTCTACTCATAGTCCATTAAGTTGCATCGTAATTTGTGCAACTGAGAAAAAGATCATAGACCGTTGCATTACATTAGCATTTGTGCTAGTCATATGTTGCAACATAGGTTGCAACTCAGAAAAATGCCTTCATCGAGTCAAACCTGTAAAAATCGGGATCATCATCGTAGACACAACAACGAGCCAGGCAAAAAGTACTTTTAAACCCAGGAGGTCCAAGCGGGGCTACCTGTAAGGGCAAATGATTGGATGGCTCTCACCTCACCTACCCGTAAGCGTTGAGTCCGGTATGTCCAAACTGTATTAGACTAGTCATAGTGCGAGTCACATGCAATGATAAGTTACCAACAAAGCATTTTGATGATATGACATGTTATTAATTGACAAAAGAGATGATCATCCCATTTCCCAAAAAAGATGAGTCTACAAAGTAATAAGAGAGTGGAATTTTGGAGCAGGTGCTTGGTGAGCATCCGTATCCATACCGTGTATACTGCATCAAGATCCGTGCAAATTCTTTTTCTCCCTCTCAAACAATTTCTCATTTTTATATCTCTCACACCACACATTGTTTGAACTCAAAAATTTGCAGATCACTTAAACATAACAATTGTAATGTGAGAAAAATATTTCGGATTTTTTTAACATTGTGTATATATATTTTTTAAAAATTTATTTTGAATTTTAAATAATTTGAAATTTAAAATTGCACAAAAATTCCAAACTATTTCCCCCCATTCTATCTATCTGTTATTTTCGAGTGACTTGAAAAAAAATCAAAAAATTATATAACTTGTGAGGAGGCGCGGAGAGCGCACCTCCACTCTTCCACTTTTCCCAAGTAATAAATGTGGCCTTCCATGTACCACACCTATACATGGCCATGTGTCGGGCCAGGTCGGGCCTCTCACCAATCAGGCCCAAGCCCTGCCAAATACCCATTAAAGCCCATCGGGCCACGTCTCAGACCGTAGTGTTAAACACATTTTTGGGGCTACACAGGCACGACCCGACCCGGCCAAATACCCATAAATCTCGTTGGGCCGTAGTTTTAAACGTAGTTTTCGGGCTACACAGTCTCGGCCTAGCCCGGCTGTCAGACCAATATTTTTAGGTTTAGGCCCGGGTTTTTCGGGCCGAGCTTTGCCCCGTAAGATGTGCATGCGGATATCCATTTTGAATCAAATATGTAGACTCACTCATTGCCCCAAAACATATGTTAAAAAAAAAAAAACTGAAAACAAAACTAGGTGTACGTCTAGATATTCTACGTCTGCACACAAATTCTCGCCAAAAAATGACATTTTATGTGACTTGTGTAAAAGAAGATAATTTTAAGTTCTCCAAAATAGCTTCTCACGGGATTTTTTTGGTCTTTTTATACGGTCCACAAAAAATATCTTGTTTCCCCCAAACTTTTATGTGCGAACATAGCATGTTCCAATGTATATTAAGAATTTATATTTGGATTGTTTAACATTTTGAAGGACATTTAGAATGTAGTTCTCATAGTAGTTGTGTTTGAACCTATGGGCCAAATGCGTCAAAAATTCTATATTACTTCTTACTAGAACTAGTCTAATCTCATTGTCAAATACACGTACAAGTTCACAAAGAAATAACGCATCTACAATATATATCAACTAGCAGGGTGGCCCGTGCATACTGCACGGCTAGACTCGTTTCATTTTCATGTGATAAAATTGGTTTTTTCAATCTATTTATCTTCAGGTCAATGCATATTTTTTTATTGCTTACCTACTATAATATCTGATGCGTGATGTAGTTCAAAAACTGATCATCTTTATGGAAACAAAAAAACCGAAATCCAAGATAATATATGAGGACATATATACTCACTCTTATACGTTCTTTGCTAACTTTTGGTTCGTAGCGTTATGGGGTAGAAAATATAATTCAGTTGAGAAGGCACTCATATATGTCAATACCTTACCTCGATATGAAATAAAGTATGTCACACTATGCAGTGTGACAGTAATGAGTTCAGATGTATTAGCATAAAAAGGTGACTACTTCGGTATCATCATATTTGGATAAACATATGTTATAAGCATCGTTTTTAATTTACGATTGTTAATCCTATTTTGCTTGTATTTGAAATGGCAATACCATGCATAAGTTTTGTGAGTATTAAATAGAAATTTATTGTAAGTGCATATAAATATCTTACCTCAAATGACGAAGATCACTTGTTCAAAAAAAAAATATGACGAATAAGATCATCCAAGGATAGAACATTTACACAACTCTAAAACCTCTCATGTTCTTGGGCCTTTCTCTTATATAAGATGGCATGGCATAGAAAACGGGTACCATATTGGGAGTTCTGGACTTGATTAACAATATTCTTAAATTATATTTTCTTCTACCCCAGTACCGTCCGCTGTACCCATTTTCTGCCTCCCAAATTCCCTTCAAAACCACAATTTTAGGATTATAAAAAGCTGTGGAAAATTAGTCTGTCATCTATAATTTCAACTTTGGCGATTCAGATTAAATCTTCCATTGCTCTGTATAATTGTATTTGAACTGTATTTCAGATCGTGGGTCAGTCGTCAAATAGAGAGTCGCAGAATAATATAGAATTAAATGCACAATATTATCTCAGTGTCTGAGATTCTGACACAGAACTGATGGTAGAAAAGAAAACCCAGAGTAATTTACAATATTCGTCCCCTCGCGTTCCCCGGCGTCAGCGGTGGCTACGGGCGGGCACGCGGCGGCCCGACGTCGACCCAGCGGAGCTGCATCGGGTGGCCGCGGCGGCGGTGCTGCATCGGGAGGCCGCGCCGGTGGAGGCCACGGCGGTGGGCGGGTCCCAATCTAGGCCTGTCGGGCCATGCGGGCCGCGGCCGCTGTTGGCGCAGGGCGGCGTCTCCGTCGTGGCGCAGGGGTGGCGGGGTGTTGGCCATGGTCCTGGGCCAGGATGGCAGTGCGGTGGCGGCTGCGGGTGTGCGGGGAGCTCATGTCTGCGGGCTTCGGCATTCATCCTCGAGTCCCGTGCCGGTGTTGGTCGGCGCCCCCTCTATGTGGCGTTCCGGCGGCGCCCACGGTGCTCTTTGGCTTGGCTTCAGGTTGTGGACCCCTCTGCGCGGCGGCGGCTTGAGGTTGGCCAGATGGTTGCTGCAAGAAGTCGAGCGTTTCAGGCTACGGGGCGGGGTGCGTACGGCAGCTCTCCCTGGGTCGCGATGCGGCGGATGTAGTGGGTGGTTTGTGCCGGTCCTTGTTGGGCGGGCGCGAGGTCTTGGGACTTTTCGCTGGGCGAAAGCTCTGTCTTGGCGGCTGGCCAGGACCGACGACGGTGACGCCCGTGGGCGCTGCATCCTTCTTGAAGGCGTCATCGAAGCAGGTGTTTCTTGATCTCCGCTAGGGCTCTCCGGGGGAAACCCTAGATCCCTTGCGGGATCGGGCGTGGGCGGGCTCTTGTGTCGCCTTGCCTCTTGGGGCCTCGCTTTGGACGTCCACCAGACAGAGGGACTTGTGGAGTGTTTTGGTGGTTCGGTGGAGGCGGGTTCGTCTTCGGCCAGGCGGGGCGCGGCCTTGGGGCCGGCGTGGTAGTTGGAGCGGTGGCTCCGGTCTTTCGCATCCACCTGTTGCATTAAGGTGTGGTGTCGACCTGGTTGGTCGTCGACCCGTGTGGAGTGCAGCCTCGGGGCTGGCATGTGGTGTCGTGTTGTAACGATTTTTCGGCCAGTTTTCCTCATAAACGGGCCAACTATTTTCTCCTATATCAATGAAAGGCAAAGCTTTTGCCTCGTTTCAAAAAAAAAGTAATTTACCTAGCATTTATTTATCAGTATGCTCCACCATGAATCACTGGAGATCTGTTGAGATGATCCAACAATAAATAAAATATATCCAACAACACTATAGTCTAAGAAAATATTTATATGTAGAAACTTGAAACAATTATATATGGTAGCATACTTGTATACATTAAAGTTTTTTTACTCCCTGACGGTTCAGATAATGAAAAATAGCGCCCACAAATACATACCTTAGAATCTTGTTTTGCTCCAGATCGTATTGAGATTTTACTACTGAAAAATTTCCATGATGAGCTGCTGTGGACTGGCCGATAAGATTTCACACGTGCGCACTTGTCTATGCACAGTCGCTCGAGG
This sequence comes from Lolium rigidum, assembly GCF_022539505.1. Taxonomy (NCBI): domain Eukaryota; kingdom Viridiplantae; phylum Streptophyta; class Magnoliopsida; order Poales; family Poaceae; genus Lolium; species Lolium rigidum. The sequence continues at coordinate 265,098,108 of NC_061508.1, forward strand.
CTTGCATGGAGCCGTAAGACATCGTGCTTCCGAGCTATTCATTCAGAAGTGTAATCAGCCTGTAGAACCGACATAGCTTGCTTGAGTTGATCCGTGTGAAATAAGAGCCTGATGGTACGACCATTGATGACTTAGATCTGATTAGGATCTCTACATCTTTACAGATCTCTCACGTTTGGATTTACTGCCTCACACTTCGCTTTCTCTCCGCGGCTGCAACCGGTTGAGGATCTGGATGCATCGTACGCACGCAGCTTGGGCATGGTGTTGGATCGCAGATTCAATTTGTAGCTCCATGCAAGCCTCCAGCGACTGTGGATATTGACGGATCTATGATACAATCGAAGTCTTTAAGTCAGGCCGGGGATGTTGATGCTTCGCATGCGCGGACCTCGGACCTCGGGCATAGTTTTGGATAGCAGATTCGCAACTCCATGGAAGCGTCGTGAAACTGTCCACGTTGACCGATCTGTGATATCGATGCAGTCGGTTATTTTAAGTCGGGATATGATGAATCTATCTGTTACAGCGTGGACGTCTCCTCCTGTTTATTATGGTCGTATATTACGTGGGTAAAATCTAATCCGTTTGTTTTGCAATGCTTAATCTTCACCATTGGTTGTCTTGTACTTTAATAATATAATAGATAGATAGATGATGATATATGAATGCAAATTTAATTCAAAACATAATTCCTAAACGAAAAGGACAATTCTAGCAATTAATAGTATTTCCTCCGACAAGGCACTATCTCAATTTGTAGATACCAAGAAAACGAAATCTACAAATTCAAATAGCATGATTAATTTTGTGAAAATCTTACGGTGTTCTCTAAGAAAATTGAACATGTCGGATGTGGTGTCTCTATCTCTATATAACTGCATGCAAACATTCGCATTAATATGTATCATTGTACCAGAGAGAATCTAATTAATTCTTCTCCGGGAAAGACAATGTCCTTGTATAAATGAAAGTTTTAATTTTGGTACTGGCCTTGTATTCAATAACTAAGGGTCCATCCGCCTAAGACTAGCCACAATGTAAGTATCATAAGACTAGCCACAATACGAGTATCATAAGTAGTACCATGCATGCCATGTTGGCAAAAATTTGATGTAGCGCACCAATTAATGAGGTGAGAGATGAGAGTTGTATCATAATATGATACCGTATCATAGAATGTAAAACTAGAAAACTAATGGCAAACACGTTATGTACACAAATTTGCATTGAGATTCTACAAAACATTAAATATGATGATATTATGATACTATCTTATGATACTATGCTTTATGTGGGTAGTATCATAAACTAGTATCATGTGCATGATACTAGTGTATGATACTTCCATTGTGACTAGTCTAAGTAGTATCATGCATGCTATGTTGGCAAAAATCTGATGTGGCGCACCAATTAATGAGGTGAGAGATGAGAGTTGTACTCCCTCTATACCGGATTAATGGGCAAATACGCACTTCGAGGAACAAGTTTGACTAACAAAATATAAGATATATATCACAAAAATTATATTATTGGAAACATTTTTTGAATACGAATCCAACGGTTTAATTTTTGTAGCATATAGCTCTTATTTTTTGACCAAATTTATGCTTAAACTTCTTTCCGGAAATGTGTAATTACCCATTAATCTGGTATGGAGGTAGTATCATAATATGATACCGTATCATAGCACGTAAATCTAGAAAACTTAATGGCAAAAAAATCATGTACACAAATTTGCATTGAGATTCTACAAAACATTAAATATGATGATACTATGGTACTATCTTATGATACTATGCATTGTGGGGTAGTATCATAAACTAGTATCATAAACTAGTATCATATGCATGAGACTGTGTATGATACTTCCCATTGTGACTAGTCTAAGTTCATGGGACTTACGCGTATCCCTAGATTGTCTATTTGGTTAACATAATGTCAATTCTATAGTACAAAATTATATCATTACAAAGTAGAACATCTAATATTTCTAATAACATATGATTTGTAATATATATCTTTTGTTATCTTGATCAAATTTATGACCTAGAAATACGTGCAAGTCCTATGAACCAGGACGGAGTTGCGCATCAATTTATGAATCTTACTCGTAGCCCTAGATTGTTAGTTTGACCAACTTTTATAATATATATATATATATATATATATATTAAAAATCACTAAAAAATTCAGACGTTATAAATATAGCGGTACAATTTTATGTTATGTGCTTATATTTTATAAATCAAAATAGTGATCTAGGTCTATGTGCAGGATTAGTAAAACATGATAGAGGGAGTAGTTCAAGTCACTACTAGGAAAAGGCCTATAGCTGCAAAGTTTACGGCCGGCGCACTCCATTTTAGGTACGCCGGTGCTATTTACCACCGGCACGCCACTATATAGGGGCACCGGTGATGCTCCCTTACCGTTGGCGCACAACCATATTTGGTGCGCCGGGAGTAATGGTCGGCCAGGTTCGGGCAACGAAAAATGGGCAGCTTCTCCTGCTGCCCGTGCACCACCATATTGGTGCAGCAGAGGTAAGTTGATTACCTCCGGCGCACCAATAGGGCGGTGGACGGCAGTAGGAGGAGATGCCGTTTTTCCTCCACACCCCCCGGGGCCGCCTTTTCAGTTTTCAAAAACATAAAATAAAATGATAGAAAATTGAAAAATAAAATCCTTTGAAATGCCCATGTATTATGTCATCTAGCTTTAGATAAAAAAATTAAAAAATGAATTTTGATATATTATGCAAAATGGCGTCATTTTTCGGTAAACATGAATTCTGGTTGCATACGACCTCCGTTGAAAAAAAAATTATATCAAAAAGTACCTACAGTCGTGTAGACAAATATTGAATTCGTCAAATGCAAAACAGAAACAGGATTTTTTTCAGGTTTTACATTTTTATGAAAAAAAATAAAATTACCCCTGGCGCACCACCTTACTAGGTGTGTCGGTGGTAACCTTAAGTTGAATCCGGGGGTCCTCCTCTTCCCCTTCCTCTCCTCCTCTTCCTGTCTTCATTTTCCTCTTCCTACTCTTTTATCCTCCTTCTCTCCTCTTCCTCTAACGCCACCTCCTCCTCCTCGTACTCGAGCTCCGACGGCCGCGCCGCCTCGAGCTCCTCCTCGCCCTCAAGCTCCGACGGCCGCGCCGCCTCGAGCACCACTTCGGCCTCGAGCTCCGACGGTCGCGCCACCTTGAGCTCCTCCTCCAACGACCACGCCGCCTCGAGCTCCTCCTCAGCCTCCGACGAGGCTGCCGACACACCGACGACCATGTTGCCGACACGCCGCCTCGAGCTCCTCCTCGGGCTCAAGATCCAGATCTTCCAACTAGGACTCGATCGCTTTCATGTTTTGAGCGTAGGGGCTGCTTGTAAATGTGCCCCTGCGAGTCTTTTTGTTTCCTGGAAAACTTACTGCCGCCGGCGCACAACCTCCTGGCGTCAACGGGGCGCTGGCCCACGATAAAACTCGTGGTTATGCAATTTTTACTAACAACGTATGGCTGACTCAGCTACAACCGTTTCGTGCTTGCAAGTCGGAGGTCCCACCTGGAACGTGCCTTTGGGCCGCAAGGACTCGCGCACGGCCAGCCAGAGCGCAGCCAACTAAAACCTCCCAGGCCCCGGCTCCAGCCTCGCCACCCTCATCTCCATGCTCGGCAACAAGAACCTCTCGCCGCAGGACATGATGGTGCTCTCCAGCGCGCACACCATCGGCCGCTCGCAATGCCAGTTCTTCCCCAACCGCATCTATACCGAGACCAACATCAACGCCAGCTTCACGACGTTGCGGCAGGGGACGTGCCCGCGCTCCGGACACTAGTAGAGAACAGCCCTTTCGTCCAGCACCCCTGGGAGCAATAGTCCCGGTTTTGACATGGGCCGGGACCAGTGGGGGGCATTGGTCCCGGTACGTTCGGCGCGGGGAGACCCCACCCATTGGTCCTGGTCCGTTTGGGGTCTTTAGTCCCGGTTTGTATTACAAACCGGGACTAAAGGGGCTGCGGCAGGGCGTGGCAGGCCTCAAACCCCTTAGGTCCCGGGTTGTATTTCAAACCGGGACCAAAGGCCTACCCTTTGGTCCCGGTTTGCCTTACCAACCGGGACAAAAGTCACCATCTGCCTATATAACCTTGCCCCTGCCCAAGTGTGAGCCACACTTAGCCATTTTTTCACTTCTTATCACAAGAGGGGTGTATGTTGCTTTGCTCTCTTCACATACACAAGAGGTGTTCGATGAAATGCCTTAGAGATTTTGCCACTTTAGTTCACACAAAAAAAGCCACACTTAACTGTCTTTTTTCTTCTCCATCGAAGTTAACAACTTTATCCTTTCATCTGTCATTGATAAAATGCATGTGTATATATATATACATCATTTCACTAATCATGATGTTCTGTAATGGTTTTTGATAAGCTTAATTTTATCATGCAGATGAATCGGCAATATGGATGTACATTGACCGATGCTTTAACGAGTTCACTTCGGGCCTGAGTAATTTTATCGCCTTGTCTGAGGCAAACAAACATGGTGGCTTTATGTATTGTCCATGTGTTGACTGTAAGAATGTCGTAAATTACGCTCACTCGAGTACCATTCATGGCCAGCTGGTGGGATTCGGTTTCATGCTCCAGTACTATTGTTGGACCAAGCACGGAGAAAGAGTGGTTATGGAAGACAATGAAGAAGAAGAGGATGATGACAATTATCCCATGTTCCCTTAATATGTTGATACTGCAGAGGGGGTTGTTTTCCGTCAGAAGGCAATTAAGACAATGAAGCAGAAGATCAAGAGGCACCAGATGAGCCTGCTGATGATGATCTTGGCCGGGCCATGTGAAACTAAAAAGGAAAGGTTGCATTCGACCAGATGATAGAGGATCACAACAAATTGTTATACCCAACTTGCGAAGATGGCCATAAAAAGCTAGGTAGCACACTGGAATTGTTGCAATGGAAGGCAGAGAACGGTGTCACTGACTCAGGATTTGAAAAGTTGCTGAAAATAATTAAGAAGAAGCTTCCAAGGGGTAACGAATTGCCCGCCAGTACGTATGAAGCGAAGAAGTTGTCTGCCCTCTAGGATTAGATGTGCAAAAGATACATGCATGTATTAATGACTGCATCCTCTACTGCGGTGAGTACGAGAATTTGGATGCATGCCCGGTGTGCACTTCATTGTGGTATAAGATCAGACGAGATGACCTGGGTGATGTTGAGGGCGAGCGCCCCAGGAAGAGGGTTCCTTCCAAGATTATGTGGTATGCTCTTATAATACCACGGCTGAAACGCTTGTTCAGAAATAAAGACGAGATGTTGAGACACCCTGCTGATGGGTCCCAATGGAGAAAAATCGATAGAGAGTTCCCGTACTTTGCAGAGGATGCAAGGAACTTAAGGTTTGGTCTAAGTACAGATGGAATGAATCCTTTTGGAGAGAAGAGCTGCAGCCATAGCGCCTGGACTGTGACTCTTTGTATATATAACCTTCCTCCTTGGTTGTGCATGAAGCGCAAGTTCATTATGATGCCAGTGCTCATACAAGGCCCGAAGCAACCCGGCAACGACATTGATGTGTACCTGAAGCCACTAGTCGAAGAACTTCTACAACTGTGCTCCATAGCAGGTGTACCTGTGTGGGACGAGCACAAGCAGGAGGAATTTGACCTACGAGCGCTGCTTTTCATAACCATCAATGATTGGCATGCTCTTGGTAACATTTCAGGACAGTCAAACAAGGTATACAATGCATGTACACATTGTTTAGATGAGCTCGAAGGTGAATATTTGGATAAATGTAAGAAGGTCGTGTACCTGGGGCATCGTCGATTTCTTAGGCATACCCATCTTATAAAAAAGAAAGGCAAGCATTACAACGGTGAGGCAGATCACCGAAAGAAGCCTGCCCACCGTAATGGTGCTGATATATTTGGTATGGTCAAGGATCTAGAAGTAATATTTGGAAAGGGTCCTGACGGACGGTCTGTTCCGAATGACGCTACCGGACACGCGGCCATGTGGAAGAAGAAATCTATATTTTGGGATCTACCCTATTGGAAAGTCTTAGAGGTCTGCTCTTCAATCAATGTGATGCACGTGACGAAGAATCTTTGCGTGAACTTGTTAGGCTTCCTGGGCGTGTACGGGAAGACAAAAGATACACCAGAAGCACGGGAGGACCAGCAATGTAGGAAAGACCCCAACAAACTGCATGAGATAGATAAAGGACGTCATTACTCCAGCTACGCTCTTACAAAAGCAGAGAAGGAGATTTTTTTGAATGTCAGAGAAGTATCAAGGTCCCGTCTGGCTTCTCTTCCAATATAAAGGGAATAATAAATATGGTAGAGAAAAAATTCCAGAACCTGAAGTCTCATGACTGTCACGTGATAATGACGCAGTTGCTTCCGATTGCATTGAGGGAGCTTCTACTGGAAAATGTTTGACTACCCATTGTGAAGCTATGTGCATTCCTCAATGCAATTTCTCAGAAGGTAATCAATCCAGAAATTCTACCGAGGTTGCAGAATGATGTGGTCCAATGTCTTGTTAGTTTTGAGCTGGTGTTCCCATCGTCCTTCTTCAATATTATGATGCATCTCCTCATTCACCTGGTCGATGAGATTTCTATTCTCGGTCCTGTGTTTCTACAATATGTTCCCCTTCGAGAGGTTCATGGGAGCTTAAATAAATATGTTTATAACCGTGCTAGGCCAGAAGGAAGCATCTCCAAGGGCTATGGAACAAAGGAGAGTTCATTGAGTTCTGTGTTGACTTTATTCCTGACCTTAAGCCGATTGGTGTTCCTAAATCGCGACAGGGGAGACTAAGTGGAAAAGTGATGGCGTGTATTTCACACGTTCGTTGGGCAACCCCAAGAGGAAGGTATGATGCGCACAGCAGCAAGTTTTCCCTCAGAAAGAAACCAAGGTTTATCGAACCAGGAGGAGCCAAGAAGCACGTTGAAGGTTGCTGGCGGCGGAATGTAGTGCGGCGCAACACCAGAGATTCCGGCGCCAACGTGGAACCTGCACAACACAACCAAGCTACTTTGCCCCAACGAAACAGTGAGGTTGTCAATCTCACCGGCTTGCTGTAACAAAGGAGTAACCGTATTGTGTGGAAGATGTTTGTTTGCAGAGAAAACAGTAAAAACAAGTATTGCAGTAGATTGTATTTCAGTAAAGAGAATTGGACCGGGGTCCACAGTTCACTAGAGGTGTCTCTCCCATAAGACGAACAACATGTTGGGTGAACAAATTACAGTTGGGCAATTGACAAATAAAGAGAGCATGACCATGCACATACATATCATGATGAGTATAGTGAGATTTAATTGGGCATTACGACAAAGTACATAGACCGCCATCCAACTCGCATCTATGCCTAAAAAGTCCACCTTCGAGGTTATCATCCGAACCCCCTCCGAGTATTAAGTTGCAAAGCAACGGACAATTGCATTAAGTATGGTGCGTAATGTAATCAACAACTACATCCTTAGACTTAGCATCAATGTTTTATCCCTAGTGGCAACAGCACAACACAACCTTAGAACTTTCTGTCACTGTCCCAGGTGTCAATGCAGGCATGAACCCACTATCGAAGCATAAGTACTCCCTCTTGGAGTTAAAAGCATCTACTTGGCCACAGCATCTACTAATAACGGAGAGCATGCAAGATCATAAACAACACATAAGCATAACTTTGATAATCAACATAACAAGTATTCTCTATTGATCGGATCCCAACAAACGCAACATATAGAATTACGTATAGATGATCTTGATCATGATAGGCAGCTCACAAGATCCGACAATGATAGCACAATGGGGAGAAGGCAACCATCTAGCTACTGCTATGGACCCATAGTCCAGGGGTAGACTACTCACTCATCACTCCGGAGGCGACCATGGCGGTGTAGAGTCCTCCGGGAGATGATTCCCCTCTCCGGCAGGGTGCCGGAGGCGATCTCCGAGGATCCCCCGAGATGGGATCGGCGGCGACGGTGTCTCGGTAATGTTTTCCGTATCGTGGCTCTCGGTGCTGGGGGTTTCGTCACGGAGGCTTTAAGTAGGCGGAAGGGCAAGTCGAGAGGCGGCACGGGGGCCCAAACCACAGGCCGGCGCGGCCGGGGGTGGGGCCGCGCCGCCCTAGGGTTTGGCCACCCCGTGGCCCCTCTTCGTCTCGTCTTCGGTCTTCCGGAAGCTTCGTGAGAAAATAGGCCTCCGGGCTTTTATTTCGTCCAATTCCGAGAATATTTCTTTACTAGGATTTCTGAAACCAAAAACAGCGAAAACGAAGCAAGCGGCACTTCGGCATCTTGTTAATAGGTTAGTTCCAGAAAATGCACGAATATGACATAAAGTGTGCATAAAACATGTAGATAACTTCAATAATGTGGCATGGAACACAAGAAATTATCGATACGTTGGAGACGTATCAGCATCCCCAAGCTTAGTTCTGCTCGTCCCGAGGAGGTAAAACGATAACAAAGATAATTTCTGGAGTGACATGCCATCATAAACTTGATCATACTATTTGTAAAGCATATGTAGAGAATGCAGCGATCAAAACAATGTGTATGACATGAGTAAACAAGTGAATCATAAAGCAAAGACTTTTCATGAATAGCACTTCAAGACAAGCATCAATAAGTCTTGCATAAGAGTTAACTCATAAAGCAATAATTCAAAGTAAAGGTATTGAAACAACACAAAAGAAGATTAAGTTTCAGCGGTTGCTTTCAACTTGTAACATGTATATCTCATGGATATTGTCAACATAGAGTAATATAATAAGTGCAATAAGCAAGTATGTAGGAATCAATGCACAGTTCACACAAGTGTTTGCTTCTTGAGGTGGATAGAAATAGGTGAACTGACTCAACATTGAAAGTAAAAGAATGGTCCTCATAGAGGAAAAGCATCGATTGTTATATTTGTGCTAGAGCTTTGATTTTGAAAACATGAAACAATTTTGTCAACGGTAGTAATAAAGCATATGCATCATGTAAATTATATCTTATAAGTTGCAAGCCTCATGCATAGTGTACTAATAGTGCTCGCACCTTGTCCTAATTAGCTTGGACTACCTGGATTATCACCGCAATACATATGCTTTAACCAAGTTTCACAAAGGGGTACCTCTATGCCGCCTGTACAAAGGTCTAAGGAGAAAGTTCGCATTTGGATTTCTCGCTTTTGATTATTCTCAACTTAGACATCCATACCGGGACAACATAGACAACAGATAATGGACTCCTCTTTTAATGCTTTAAGCATTTGACAACAATTAATTCTTTTCTCATTAGAGATTTGAGGATGTTTGTCCAAAACTGAAACTTCCACCATGAATCATGGCTTTAGTTAGCGGCCCAATGTTCTTCTCTCACAATATGCATGCTCAAACCATTCAACTCAGTGTAGATCGCCCTTACTTCGGACAAGACGAACATGCATAGCAACTCACATGAAATTCAACAATGAGTTGATGGCGTTCCCCAGTAAACATGGTTATCGCACAACAAGCAACTTAATAAGAGATAAAGTGCATAATTACATATTCAATACTACAATAGTTTTTAAGGCTATTTGTCCCATGAGCTATATATTGCAAAGGTGAATGATGGAATTTTAAAGGTAGCACTCAAGCAATTTACTTTGGAATGGCGGGAAAATACCATGTAGTATAGGTAGGTATGGTGGACACAAATGGCATAGTGGTTGGCTCAAGTATTTTGGATGCATGAGAAGTATTCCCTCTCGATACAAGGTTTAGGCTAGCAAGGCTTATTTGAAACAAACACAAGGATGAACCGGTGCAGCAAAACTCACATAAAAGACATATTGTAAACATTATAAGACTCTACACCGTCTTCCTTGTTGTTCAAACTCAATACTAGAAATTATCTAGACCTTAGAGAAACCAAATATGCAAACCAAATTTTAGCATGCTCTATGTATTTCTTCATTAATGGGTGCAAAGCATATGATGCAAGAGCTTAAACATGAGCACAACAATTGCCAAGTATCACATTACCCAAGACATTTATAGCAATTACTACATGTATCATTTTCCAATTCCAACCATATAACAATTTAACGAAGGAGAAACTTCGCCATGAATACTATGAGTAGAAACCAAGGACATATTTGTCCATATGCTACAGCGGAGTGTATATCTCTCCCATAAAGTGAATGCTAGGATCCATTTTATTCAAACAAAACAAAAACAAAAACAAACCGACGCTCCAAGAAAAAGCACATAAGATGTGGCCGAATAAAAATGTAGTTTCAGGGGAGGAACCTGATAATTTGTTGATGAAGAAAGGGATGCCTTGGGCATCCCCAAGCTTAGACGCTTGAGTCTTCTTGATATATGCAGGGGTGAACCACCGGGTGCATCCCCAAGCTTAGAGCTTTCACTCTCCTTGATCATGTTGCATCATACTCCTCTCTTGATCCTTGAAAACTTCCTCCACACCAAACTCGAAACAACTCATTAGAGGGTTAGTGCACAATATAAATTGACATATTCAGAGGTGACACAATCATTCTTAACACTTCTGGACATTGCATAATGCTACTGGACATTAGTGGATCAAAGAAATTCATCCAACATAGCGAAAGAGGCAATGCGAAATAAAAGGCAGAATCTGTCAAAACAGAACAGTTCGTATTGACGAATTTTAAAATGGCACCAGACTTGCTCAAATGAAAATGCTCAAATTGAATGAAAGTTGCGTACATATCTGAGGATCATGCACGTAAATTGGCATAATTTTCTGAGCTTCCTGCAGGGCAGTGGGCTCAGATTCGTGACAGCAAAGAAATCTGGAACTGCGCAGTAATCCAAATCTAGTACTTACTTTTCCATCAACGGCTTAACTTGGCACAACAAAACTCAAAACTAAGATAAGGAGAGGTTGCTACAGTAGTAAACAACTTCCAAGACACAAAATAAAAACAAAGTACTGTAGGTAAAAACATGGGTTGTCTCCCATAAGCGCTTTTCTTTAACGCCTTTCAGCTAGGCGCAGAAAGTGTGTATCAAGTATTATCAAGAGATGAAGCATCAACATCATAATTTGTTCTAATGATAGAATCATAAGGTACCTTCATTCTCTTTCTAGGGAAGTGTTCCATACCTTTCTTGAGAGGAAATTGATATTTTATATTTCCTTCCCTCATATCAATAATAGCACCAACGATTCGAAGAAAAGGTCTTCCCAATATAATTGGACAAGATGCATTGCATTCAATATCCAAGACAACAAAATCAACGGGAACAAGATTATTGTTAACGGTAATGCGAACATTATCAACTTTACCCAAAGGTTTCTTTGTAGAATGATCAGCAAGATTAACATCCAAATAACAATTTTTCAGCGGTGGCAAGTCAAGCATATTATAAATTTTCTTAGGCATAACAGAAATACTTGCACCAAGATCACATAAAGCATTACAATCAAAATCTTTAACCTTCATCTTAATGATGGGCTCCCACCCATCTTCTAGCTTTTTAGGAATAGAGGCTTCGCGCTCTAGTTTCTCTTCTCTAGCTTTTATGAGAGCATTTGTAATATGATGCGTGAAAGCCAAATTTATAGCACTAGCATTAGGACTTTTAGCAAGTTTTTGCAAGAACTTTATAACTTCAGAGATGTGGCAATCATCAAAATTCAAACCATTATAATCTAAAGCAATGGGATCATCATCCCCAATGTTGGAAAAAATTTCAGCAGCTTTATCACAGGCAGTTTCAGCCAGTTTTAGCAGTTTCAGGCAGTTTTTCGCGCTTTGCATTAGAAGTGGAAACATTGCTAACACCAATTCTTTTATTAGTATGAGTAGGAGGTGCAGCCACATGTGTAGCATTAGCATTACTAGTGGTGGTAATAGTCCAAACTTTAGCTATATTCTTCTCTTTAGCTAGTTTTTCATTTTCTTCTCTATCCCACCTAGCACGCAGTTCAGCCATTAATCTTATATTCTCATTAATTCTAACTTGAATGGCATTTGCTGTAGTAACAATTTTATTTTCAATATCCCTATTAGGCATAACTTTTGATTTCAAAAGATCAACATCGGAGGCAAGACTATCAACTCTAGAAACAAGAATATCAATTTTATTGAGCTTTTCCTCAACAGATTTGTTAAAGGCAGTTTGTGTACTAATAAATTCTTTAAGCATAGCTTCAAGTCCAGGGGGTGTATTCCTATTATTGTTGTAAGAATTCCCATAAGAATTAGCATAACCGTTACCATTATTATAAGGATATGGCCTATAGTTATTACTAGAATTGTTCCGATAAGCATTGTTGTTGAAATTATTATTTTTAATGAAGTTTACATCAACATGTTCTTCTTGTGCAACCAATGAAGCTAATGGAACATTATTAGGATCAACATTAGTCCTATCATTCGCAAGCATAGACATAATAGCATCAACCTTATCATTCAAGGAAGAGGATTCTTCAACAGAATTTACCTTCTTACCTTGTGGAGCTCTTTCCGTGTGCCATTCAGAGTAGTTGATCATCATATTATCAAGAAGCTTTGTTGCTTCACCAAGAGTGATGGACATAAAGGTACCTCCAGCAGCTGAATCCAATAAATTCCGCGAAGAAAAATTTAGTCCCGCATAGAAGGTTTGGATGATCATCCAAGTAGTCAGTCCATGGGTTGGGCAATTTTTAACCAGAGATTTCATTCTTTCCCAAGCTTGAGCAACATGTTCATTATCCAATTGTTTAAAATTCATTATGCTACTCCTAAAAGATATAATTTTAGCAGGGGGATAATATCTACCAATAAAAGCATCCTTGCATTTAGTCCAGGAATCAATACTATTCTTAGGCGAGAGATAGCAACCAATCTTTAGCTCTTCCTCTTAATGAGAAAGGGAACAATTTTAATTTAATAATATCACCATCTACATCTTTATATTTTTGCATTTCACATAGTTCAACAAAATTATTGAGATGGGCAGCAGCATCATCAGAACTAACACCAGAAAATTGCTCTCGCATGATAAGATTAAGTAAAGCAGGTTTAATTTCAAAGAATCCTGCTGTAGTAGCAGGTGGAGCAATAGGTGTGCATAAGAAATCATTATTATTTGTGGTTGTGAAGTCACAAAACTTAGTATTTTCAGCGTTGGCCATTTTAGCAATAGTAAATAAAGCAAACTAGATAAAGTAAATGCAAGTAAACTAATTTTTTTGTGTTTTCGATATAGCAAACAAGATAGCAAATAAAGTAAAACTAGCAACTAATTTTTTTGTGTTTTGATATAAGTGCAGCAAACAGAGTAGTAAATAAAATAAAGCAAGACAAAAACAAAGTAAAGAGATTGAGAAGTGGAGACTCCCCTTGCAGCGTGTCTTGATCTCCCCGGCAACGGCGCCGTGAAAAGAGCTTGATGGCGTGTATTTCACACGTTCGTTGGGCAACCCCAAGAGGAAGGTATGATGCGCACAGCAGCAAGTTTTCCCTCGGAAAGAAACCAAGGTTTATCGAACCAGGAAGAGCCAAGAAGCACGTTGAAGGTTGATGGCGGCGGAATGTAGTGCGGCGCAACACCAGAGATTCCGGCGCCAACGTGGAACCTGCACAACACAACCAAGCTACTTTGCCCCAACGAAACAGTGAGGTTATCAATCTCACCGGCTTGCTGTAACAAAGGATTAACCGTATTGTGTGGAAGATGTTTGTTTACAGAGAAAACAGTAAAAACAAGTATTGCAGTAGATTGTATTTCAGTAAAGAGAATTGGACCGGGGTCCACAGTTCACTAGAGGTGTCTCTCCCATAAGACGAACAGCATGTTGGGTGAACAAATTACGGTTGGGCAATTGACAAATAAAGAGAGCATGACCATGCACATACATATCATGATGAGTATAGTGAGATTTAATTGGGCATTACGACAAAGTACATAGACCGCCATCCAAGCTGCATCTATGCCTAAAAAGTCCACCTTCGAGGTTATCATCCGAACCCCCTCCAGTATTAAGTTGCAAAGCAACAGACAATTGCATTAAGTATGGTGCGTAATGTAATCAACAACTACATCCTTAGACATAGCATCAATGTTTTATCCCTAGTGGCAAGAGCACAACACAACCTTAGAACTTTCTGTCACTGTCCCAGGTGTCAAGGCAGGCATGAACCCACTATCGAGCATAAGTACTCCCTCTTGGAGTTAAAAGCATCTACTTGGCCAGAGCATCTACTAATAACGGAGAGCATGCAAGATCATAAACAACACATAAGCATAACTTTGATAATCAACATAACAAGTATTCTCTATTCATCGGATCCCAACAAACGCAACATATAGAATTACGGATAGATGATCTTGATCATGATAGGCAGCTCACAAGATCCGACAATGATAGCACAATGGGGAGAAGACAACCATCTAGCTACTGCTATGGACCCATAGTCCGGGGGTAGACTACTCACTCATCACTCCGGAGGCGACCATGGCGGTGTAGAGTCCTCCGGGAGATGATTCCCCTCTCCGGCAGGGTGCCGGAGGCGATCTCCGAGGATCCCCCGAGATGGGATCGGCGGCGACGGCGTCTCGGTAATGTTTTCCGTATCGTGGCTCTCGGTGCTGGGGGTTTCGTCACGGAGGCTTTAAGTAGGCGGAAGGGCAAGTCGAGAGGCGGCACGGGGGCCCAAACTACAGGCCGGCGCGGCCGGGGGTGGGGCCGCGCCGCCCTAGGGTTTGGCCACCCCGTGGCCCCTCTCCGTCTCGTCTTCGGTCTTCCGGAAGCTTCGTGAGATAATAGGCCTCCGGGCTTTTATTTCGTCCAATTCCGAGAATATTTCTTTACTAGGATTTACGAAACCAAAAACAGCGAGAAAACGACAGCGGCACTTCGGCATCTTGTTAATAGGTTAGTTCCAGAAAATGCACGAATATGACATAAAGTGTGCATAAAACATGTAGATAACATCAATAATGTGGCATGGAACACAAGAAATTATCGATACGTTGGAGACGTATCAAAAAGGCACGCTAGGAAGGAAATCAATGATATGTAGGGAC
Source organism: Lolium rigidum (assembly GCF_022539505.1). Classification (NCBI taxonomy): domain Eukaryota; kingdom Viridiplantae; phylum Streptophyta; class Magnoliopsida; order Poales; family Poaceae; genus Lolium; species Lolium rigidum. The sequence continues at coordinate 265,113,188 of NC_061508.1, forward strand.
AGGATTTCTTTCACTCAAGCACACTACATAGTTCTACACAGTTCCACCGTGGTGGCTCTGTACATCAATGTACACAAGAATTTTGTACGCTCCCAGAACCCGGGGCAGTCGGACGATTGGATTACACGTGAACCTCTCATGAATGACACCACTATTGGAGATCAGCTGTACTTGTTGGCCCAGACACCATCTTCGACTGTATTGACTTTCCAAGGGTACGAGATAAATGGGAATACATTTTACACGATCGTCCAAGATCAAAAGAGCACGAACCAAAACAGTGGTGTCCACTTTGATGCAATAAACAACAAAGGCCCAAATGACACATATTATGGTTACATAGAGGAGATATGGGAACTTGACTATGGACCCTTCTTTTAAGGTCCCTTTGTTTAGGTGCAAATGGGTCAAGAAAACAGGAGGCGGGGTTCAGGTAGACAAGTTGTATGGAATGACAACAGTGGATCTCAACAATCTTGGGTATCAAGACGAACCATTCGTCCTAGCCAAGGATGTGGCCCAGGTTTTATATGTGAAGGATATGTCTACCAAACCAAGAAAAAGGAAACATAAGAAAACGAATACATCATACGATGAGCCAAAGCGCCACATAGTTATTTCTTGAAAAAGAAACATCGTGGGAGTGGAGGACAAGACAGACATGTCAGAAGATTATAATAAGTTTGATAAAGTTTCACCCTTTACAGTGAACATTGACCCAAGCATCAAGTTAAATGATGAAGGTGCTCCATGGTTACGGCCGAGGAAGGTTCAATGATGAAGATGCTCCATCATCAAGTTAATTGAAGAATGTTCATGGCACAAATGAGTATCTCAACATGGCAATCAATTTCCCATTTATTTTTGTGTAATCATGTAATTGTATGTAAGATATTAAAAGTGGAGATGGTTGGCTTTTTGTACCATATATATAGGGAGATTTCCCAACACTGTTAGAGGAGATGTAGTCGTTCACGGGCTTGCAGGAAAAAAATTCCGAGGCGCAACTTCCAAAGGCCTGTGCACCAACGACATCTTCGAGAAGCTGCGCCACGGGAGATTTCCCAACTCTTTCCCCAACACTGTTAGAGGAGATGGAGTCGTTCACGGGCTTGCTGGAAAAAAAATTCTGAGGCGCAACTTCTGAAGATGCCGTAGGGCGTGTGCACCAACGACATCTTCGAGAAGTTGTGCCACGGGAGATTTCCCAACCCTTTCCTCCATCCATGGGGATGAAACTCTCCCTACATGCTAGGTTGGCTTGTTGATCTTCTTGGCAAGGCGTATCGATGCTCCTTTTATAGGCACGGCGCCACTTCTACTTTGCCTTGTTCCCTCGGCAGGGCGTCGTGTGCTACATGCTTTATCTCATCGAGCAGTGCGTCCACCCACGCGTCCTTATTCTGCCGACAGCTTTAGTCCCGGTTGCACCCACCAGCCGGGACTAAAGGTTACCCAAACGTCCTTATCCCACCGACAGTTTTGTTAGATGACACAAAAACCATCTTTAGTCCCTGATACGTCTCAAACGTATCTATAATTTCTTATGTTCCATGCTACTTTTATGATGATACTCACATGTTTTATACACACTTTATGTCATTATTATGCATTTTCCGGCACTAACCTATTGACGAGATGCCGAAGAGCCGATTGTTGTTTTCTCGCTGTTTTTGGTTTCAGAAATCCTACAAAGGAAATATTCTCGGAATTGGACGAAATCAACGCCCAGGGTCTTATTTTTCCACGAAGCTTCCGAAGACCGAAAGGGATACGAAGTGGGGCGACGAGGCGCCTGTAATGTCCCAGGTTTAGAGACGATCGAGGGGTAGATTTTAGAAAGGGATGTGCATTGCATTGTAAATTACGGGGAAATTTCGCGCTTTTAAACAAAAAACTGCATCGAAAGGGGAACAAGTTTCTCTCTCGACACCTTACAGGGTTAGGGTTTCGAGAGTGTGACAAACTTGCTTCTTTCTAATTAAATTAGGGTTTTGAGAAGAGAGGGGAGAGTTTGCATCCTAACTTAAGTTGCATGATTGAATTCAAACCTAAGTTGAATTTGAATTTCAGATTCAAACATCAAACAAATATCTCATAAATTCAATTGTGAGGAAATTCATTAAGTAAAATATAAATTATAAACAATATCAGTAATTAAAGTAAAATAAAGCTCATTAGAGAAAACTTTGAGCTTTATTGATTAACACACAAGATACATTGTCTTTACAATATTCATAATGGAAATAAATGAATTTTACAACACATTACAAGAATTGGTGAAATTGTAAAATAAAAGAAAATAAAAAGAAAAGTACAAGTATGAATCTATCCTAAATACTACAATGTGAATATCATCTAATCTTGAGATTGAAGATCATCTTGCCCATTTGATCATCATATTGAACCTGCACATAAACACATCAAAAACAAGTTATGCCAAGAGGCATAGCCACTTGGCAGGTTAGAAAGAAAGAAAAAAATGGGGATATGGATCAACTCTGCCGAGCTGATCATCTCCAAGCCAAGTTCAGAGTATCAGGTGCACAAACACACACATAGGCTGCTCACACAGCTGTGTGCATGCAGCACACCACACACACACAGCTGGTGGGTCACCAGCAGGCTGCCAGGCCTTGTTGTCGACCAGAGAAGGAGAGGGAGATCATATAAAAGCCTCTCCAACAGTGAACCCTAGATCATTCATCGACGACAACAGGGTAAGTCACCAAGAACACAAGAACACATGAACAGCCACTGCTGTTCAACCAGCTAACTCACCACAGTACTGAATCAAGCTCACCAGGAGGACCAGGGCAAGTAATCAACCACAAGAACAACACAGAAGCAATCCTCTACACCAACAAACTATCTAGGAGCTGGAGTGAGGTATAAACAAGATCAACCTGAGCAAAACTCTGTTTTTCTCATAAATAAGCATACACTTGCATCACAGAAGCAAAGTGGGTATGAAACCCTGTTTGCATCATCATTTGGCTACTAAGCCTTTTGGTGCAAGCAAACTAGAGAACAGACAGTGGGAGATTTCCAAGGGGAACATTGGCATGTCAACAAGATGACATACCAGAGAAATCCAACCTGGATTAATCCCTAACTAGCCATTCCAAAATAATCTAGCACCTAAAGCCAAGCAAGCCATCAGATATTAGACATATCCTGTCTATTTTTGTTGTCAACAGTAAAGGTACTGGAAAACCAACATGGTTACTTCCAGTGAGTTATCCATCAAATCACAGCCAACCAACAAATAGGGGAGCTACCCTAGGGCAGCACAAGACTACTGCCAGGGTCACCTCAAACCCTAGATCAACCACACCAACAAGCCAAATGCATATATCATCACCCTGATTGGGTTCAAAGAAGTGCTAGGGTTCCCAATCACTGTGGGCATCCATCTAGCCTAATCCAACCAACTGTGATGATCATCACTGTATAGTTCACATCAATTATCCACTGAATTAATTAAAGCAACATAGATAATTGAGATTAACAAGTACATCATAAAACAGACCCATGCTAATGATCCAATGGATCACTGCAAGTGTCAGCAGATGCTTGAGCAAGCACTTGCACTAATCTGTGCCACACACATACATAGAATCAAGTAACAGCATGGCACAGGCAACAATTACATCATATACTGACCAACAGTTAATGAGCACATGAACACCAGAGCCTGCCATAGCATGCTAAAGCATGCTAGAGCATCATTAAGCAACAGAGCAAGGACCATATATCTAATTGGCCACAGATAATCAACACATGAACCAGCCAATAAGATCAGCCACAGAAATTGAACAATTGCATCACAGATAAGTGAATAGAGCATTATAATTGTATCCAGAAGCACTCCATCAAGGGATGGAGTTGTTAATGCAACAGCTAGGCTCAATTGAGCATGTCCAGGGATTAGAGCACATATAATAGCACATCTGGAGCACTGGCACTTGCCAAAGGCAAGGATCATCACAGGATGATCAAGCCAAGAGCAATCTATGGCATATACAGGAGAGGAATTTTATACAGAGAATCAGTAGGAATCACTAGATTACACAGAGCACCACATCATGCTCAGGAGCAATAATTCATAAGTCGCATCGGCAAGCAATTGAGCAAGAACAGTAGCACAGCAACCCAAGCAGGGTAGCAGCAGCAAAACAGCACGAGCAGAACAGCAGCAGCATCACGGCATGGCCGCACCTCTATGAGGCACGGCAAGCCGAGAGATCGAGCTAGACGGAGAAGAGGAAGGGAAGGAGTAGAACAGGCAAAGGAGAGAGAGCAGGAGGTGGCGCACATACCCGGGGCTAGCAGACGAGCAGATGCGGCCATGACGGCCACGGCGGCGCGCGCCGAGTGCTCGGTAGCACCTGGCCAGGCCAGGCCATGCGCCGACAAGCGCCGTAGCGCCCCACACCACCGTGGCGAGGCCCACGGCGGCGCCACCGCGCCTGGAGCCCAGTGAGCAGCGGGATCACCACGATCCCGTAACCCTAGCCGCCGCAAGGGAGGTCGAAGACGAGCTGGAGCAGCACCGCTCTAGATCGACGCGGATGAAGATGACCGCCGTCGTGAGGCGCGTCGATTGCGCATCATGGCGGGGGCCAGTTCCGGCGGAGCTCGCCGGAATCGAGCGGCGACGGCGGTGGCGACGCGAATCGCCAGAGAGGGATTAGGGTTAGGGTTCAGTCGCGCGTGAGAGGGAGAGAGAGGAGTGGAGCTGGTCGAGCCGGACCAGGCCGGTCGGTTCGACCTAACCCACTGGGTTCCACTGACAGGTGGGCCCAGGGGCAAAAAGGACTTTTCATAATTCCATAAAAACATGAAACTTTGAAATTCAATGGAAAATTATTAAAAGCTCTTAAAAATAACTTAAAAATATGAAAAAGGATCAGCATTAAATTCTCTATTTAAATAAAATATCAAAGAGAATTTTTGAAGACAATTAAGAATAAGTCCTATTTTGATGATTTAAATAATCATTTAAATAACATACCTAATTTTCTATAATGAAAATAAGTCCATTAATGTATTTGGACTTTAAAAACACCTTGACAACATTTCAAGGTTGTATTTTACTTTAAATCAAGTATCCTCAAATTATTCTTAGTACCAACCTCTTACATGAAATAATAACGACATCGGAAGGGGGGAACAAACCCTAAAAAAATGGAATCATGCATAATTGCTTCTTTAACCATTGCCCTTATCGGACAATGATGCTATTTTTCGGAGACGAGAGGACAAGAGTCAGTCCACATCTTCCAACCGCAAAACTTTGCGGTGTTCGAGCAAGTTCATCACTTGCTCATGTCATTTGAGTATTTCTAGCAAATTACTTGCAAAGTATTATGGTTATCACTATTGCATAAAAACCAAAACCACTACTTTCATAACTATGAATATGACTATGTGGTGGGCAATGGAACCATGGATTGTGTTGATATGGTGGAGGTTCCATTGCACGGGTTTATATCCATCTAGGATTAAACAACAAATGTCGCAGTGATTCTTGTGCCGTAATACCCGTGTTAACCATAAGATCCGGAGTGGGACGGAGTAGTCAAAAGTGTTTCCACCTCTCGTTCATCAACGGATGCGCTTTACCGTAGTACACTTGTAATCCAAGGGGGCAAGCTGGTGAGGCTGGGGAGTCCTAAGTCCCCACGGCATAGTCCGTAGTACACTTGTCGCCCGAAGGAGCAAGATGGTGAGGCTGGGGAGTCCTAAGTCCCCACGGTATTGCGGTCTAGGATGGGTTGCAGCCTACCGGCGTAGGAGTGTATGGTAGAGCCCAACGACCGTTGTCGTGGTCGGGGTCCACCTTGAAATCTACAGGAATAATGGGACCGACGTGGACCCAGGGTCGGGGCATGCAACAAAGGGTGGGTGTTCGAGGTAGCGGAGGAACATGATTGGCTAGACCTTATACCGGGCCTCACACCGAAGGAAGTGTGGACGGGAAAGCTGCCCGGTTGGCACCAAGGTTAAGATCTCTTATGGGTAAAGCAACACACCTCTGCAGAGTGTAAAGAACTGTGACCTGTCACTCCCTGTTCCGGGATTGAGGAACTGCGAACGCGGCCGGAAAGGAGCTCCATGAAGTTCTAGTAAACCGGTGAAGGCTGACGGACATAGTTCTTCTGAATAAAAGCAACCTTTTGAAGAAATGATTATGAAAACTTGCATTGGTATTAGACTTTCTGGTCTAATGTTGTAGCTAGTGCATTAAACACCTCTTTCCTATAATGAACTTGTTGAGTACGCTCGTACTCATCCCACTCTTAAATCCCCTGCTTAGATATGGAGGCATCGAAGGAGGATCTACGAGTACAACTCGAAGGCCGAGGAGTCAACAACTACTTCACGAGACGGGACCTTGTCGGAAGAGTCGGATACCTCATCCAACAAGGAGAAAACCTAGTTTAGCCATAGAAGGGAACTAGCTTCCTAAACCTAGCTCCTATTTAGCTAGAATCTATTCTTAGCCTCTATAGCTAGTTAAATACTCTACAAATAGAGTTCGTGATAGAATTAGGCTACGAGTCGTTCTTCTGGAGTTTATTTGCAGTTTTACCTCATTGTAAAGTAGGAGGCTATGATGATCTTTTGTAACAGAGTCAATGTTGTAATTCTATAGACATGCCTTGGACCCGCATATGTTTCTGTTGTACCACTCTGAGCGATATAATACTAGTGGAACAGTGTTTCATTGGTGTTATATCAGACTTGCATACTACACCATGCAGTGGTATGCCGGGTCACCATAGTTGGTATCAGAGCAAAAGCTTTGACCTTAGGTTGGAACCTAGTAAATGGGACTAAACGTTAGGAGTCAAATAGGATTAGTAAAGAATTCTCTAAAAATATGGTGTATATTCAATTGAGAATACAACAATCATATCTTTTAGTGCGATAATTCTTTATTATCTCTATTATGATGCATTATTACTAATCTCATAATCTTTCTATTTCTACAGCCAACATGGCAAGTTCACGACCGGGAAGAAACGTGAAAGTTATGGATTCCACACTGAACGAGTACCAAGGAGGACTTGCAGATATCCTACGAGCCATGTTACGAGAATTTGGGTGCGATTCCCAGATTCCAGTAAAGAAATACATGTTCTATGATGGTCCGGTATTGGCCAAGTGCAGGGTAGGACTGCGACTTCCCGAATCTTTGGGAATGAGCGTAGTCATGCCAGCTGGTGAAGCTAGGACAACCAACACAACTTACCATATAGCTGTTATGAGAGCCATAACCGATATTCGGGAGCATAAGACGAAAGAGCTTATGGGTTCCGAATTTACACACATTCCTCATATGGAGGAGGACAATGATCCCATGCTTGAACCATTTCAAATATGCCAAAAGCAAACCAGCCGAAGCAGCCAAATACATGGACAATAGCCGTAACTTCATATCATTACTCTTTCAGTTGAATCATCATCTGATAGGAGCAATTGATACGATGCTTGAGGAATTCACAGAACCCAAGGAGGCGAGTAGGGGGAAAGAACCTATGGAGAATGTGGTGCACACACCAGTCTATTCAGCTAGTGACTACATCAGTATTGATCCACTTGCATGTGAACCTACACCTGTTACACCTGGGAACTATCTGGGTAGTTCCTATGGGGGATACGAAGGCGGAGAGGAATCCGGAAACAACCAGCGTTCCGAGACTCCTATCGAGAATTCCAGGGGTTGGCGTTGGGGATCGGATACGGGAACTCATAGTACCACCGCGTATTATGATGGAGAGATGAATGATGACGCAACAACCCAGAACCAGAGCTATCCTAGTAATGAAGGAGTGGATGGAGGATATCCGACACAAGTTGAGTCGGGTATGAGTTTTGGTAACCCTTATGGTGGGGCTACGGGAGAGTACACCCGATGGGTGGATTACGATGCACCGAATGATCGGTTTGTGAACACCGATTTCGCCCTAGGATCATCGTCGGATTCCGACTATCAGCCAACGGGGAGACCTTATGTTCCGAGGTTTTGTCAGGAGAACGACACGTTCGACCGGATGGAAGCCTGGAATGTATCGGGAGTGAAGATCGACTAGAGTCTACCAAGAGAAGCCAAGCTACAATACACAAGTACCACGTGTATTGTAGAGTGTAATATTTGTATAAGTTTGTACATATACTTTAATAAGTGAGTTTGCATGCTCACATCGACTTGAGTATTGTAATAATACCACTTATGTATGTATATACAGGGTATATGTTTTGTATGATTTGGATTTGCTTCTTGATTTCCATTGCGTGAATAGCTCTGTGCACAATGTTGAGCTCAGAAAACTTGCGCATGGAGTAATTATGAGTATCATCTTGTGTTGCAGAACTAGGGGGTCATGTCGGGAACGTTAGGAGAGGAGACCGAAGCGCAGCGCATGGAGCGCGAAGCCAAACAAAAGGAGGAGGCTGAGGGAGCAGCCAGAGATCAGTTACCACCACCACCACCACCCATGACGCAGCAAAACTTTATCCAGTACATGCAGCTGGTAGAGGAACGACAGCGGGTAACACTCTGGAGCAGCGAGAACAAATTTTTCCATGATTTGCTGCAGCAAAACAGGGGTGGAGAGACCTGAGAACCCGGGAGTCACACTAGCAGACTTCCAAAACACTAAGCCTATATCTTTTGCATACGCGCCCGAGCCAATGGACGCGGAAGACTGGCTCATGGACACTGAGCGAAAGCTCAACACTGTTGGATGCAATGACGAGGAGAAGGTCCGTTATGCTACACACTTGTTGTGTGGACCCGCCGCATCATGGTGGGATAACATTGTAGCCGTATATCCGGCTGGAAAGGTATTCACATGGGAGGAGTTCGCAAGGAAGTTCAGGGAATCCAATGTCCCTGAAAGTATAGTGGAGCTGAAGCGTCGAGAATTTGAAAGTCTCGAGCAGAAGGACAAGGCAATCCCGACCTATGTCGGGGAGTTCTCTAAAGCTGTCCCGGTATGCTCGTTGAAGAAGTCAACACCGAGGACAAGAAGAAAAAGAGATTTCTGAGGGGGTTAAGTCCCCCAGTTCAAGGTACAGCTCCGTATGATGAGAGCAACGGAGTTTCAAGAGTTGGTGGATGCAGCCATCACTCTAGAAGATGATTTCAAACAGTTACAAGAGGAGAAGAGGAAGAAGGCCAAGTTTGAGCCTAAGAGGTTTGTTAGTAACAAGCCCAATACCAGTTTGAGCTTCAAGCCAAGATACAACAACAACAACAACAACAACAACAACAACAGCAACTACTACGGTAGTAGGAAGAATCAGGCATTTCAGACTGCAAATCAAACGTTTGCAGGAGTTGTGGACTCACAGGGCATTTCGCCAAGGACTGCAAGAAACCAAGGATTATATGCTTTGGTTGTCGCCAGGAGGGGCACATGCTGAAGGACTTCCCCAAGAGAAACACCGGAGGAGGTCAATCTGGAGGAGGAGGAAATCGAGGAAACACCGGAGGGAGCTGGAAGAATAAGAAGCCCTTCGGCAAGCTGAAGCTGTACCGGTCTGGAGGAGGTGGTCAACTCGACCAGGCGGTGATAGGTACGCTCCGGATACTCACTCATCCTGGCAAAGTACTTTTTGATACTGGTGCAACTACATCATTCATTTCTCAACAATTCATCATCAAACATGGGATTAGTTGCACTAAGTTAGATACACCCATAACCATACTTTCTGCGGGGGAACGATAGTAGTAACCCATGCCAAACAAAAACAAGTCATTATGATCAATAAGTGCGCGTTTGACGCGGACCTGTTCATTCTACCAATGAAGGACATTGATGTCATTCTTGGTATGAACTGGTTGGAAGCTAATGGAGCATTGATCGACTGTGTGAGCAAGACGGTGTCTTTGAAAAGCCCCGATGGAAGTAGAATGATCTACCAAGGAGACAAACATACCCAGATCGAGGTTGAGCTACAGCTGAACAGCAGGAAAGAGGTGAAGTTAGAGGATATACCTGTAGTAAATGAATTCCAGGATGTGTTTCCTGCGGAATTACCTGGTATGCCACCAGATAGGGAGATAGAATTCACTATCGACCTAATCCCAGGAACAGCTCCGATTGACAAAGCACCATATAAGATGGGGCCTAAGGAGTTGAAAGAACTTAAGGAGCAATTGGATGACTTGGAACAAAAGGGATTCATTCAAGAGAGTGTTTCACCATGGGGATCACCTGTGATCTTCGTGGATAAAAGAGATGGAGGAAGAAGGATGTGCGGAGACTACAGGAATCTAAACAACGTCACAATCAAGAATAAGTATCCACTTCCAAGAATACAAGATCTATTTGATCAAGTTAGAGGCGCGGGAGTCTTTTCCAAGATTGATCTAAGATCCGGTTATCACCAGATAAAGATCAAGAAGGAAGACGTTCCGAAAACAGCCTTTGTTTCGAGGTACGGACATCATGAGTATCTCGTAGTACCTTTTGGATTGACCAATGCCCCAGCAATATTCATGAATCTCATGAATAAGATATTCATGCCATATCTAGACAAGTTTGTCATCGTATTTATCGATGATATTCGATATATTCCAAGAACAAGGCAGAACATGCCGAGCATTTGAGGTTAGTGTTGCAAACACTAAGGGAACATCAACTTTATGCCAAACTTAGTAAGTGTGAATTTTGGCTAGATCAAGTGGAATTTCTTGGTCATGTCATTAGCAAAGATGGAATCGCTGTTAACCCGAGTAAGGTAGCAGCAGTTCTAGAATGGGAAGCACCCAAGACTGTCAAAGAGATCCGAGGATTCCTTGGGATGGCAGGATATTACCGGAGGTTCATTGAAGGATTCTCCAAAATAGCAGGACCAATGACGAAGTTGTTAAGGAAGAACACACCATTCGTGTGGTCAGAGGAGTGTGAGAAAAGTTTTCAAACTCTGAAGGAGAAACTCACCACGGCACCGGTGTTAGCGGTTCCAGAAGTTGGTAAGGATTACACCGTGTACTGTGACGCATCCAAACATGGATTGGGTTGTGTACTCATGCAAGATCGGAAAGTGATATCCTATGGATCGAGGCAACTCAGACCTCATGAAGTGAATTATCCAACACATGACTTGGAATTAGCAGACTGTCGTTTTTGCACTAAAAACTTGGAGACATTTTCTCTATGGAGCTAAGTGTGAGCTCTATACGGATCATAAAAGCCTCAAATATTTCTTCACTCGAAGGAACTCAACATGAGACAGAAAAGATGGCTAGAATTGATTAAGGATTATGACTCGACAATCAATTACACTCCGAGGAAGGCTAATGTTGTAGCAGATGCCCTGAGTAGGAAGAGTACCGGAGGAGTGGAACAAGAAATATCACCGGAGTTGAGGAAGGAAATAAGTCAAGCCCAAATACAACTTTGGGAGAAGGAAGCCCATGAAGGATTATCGGCGTTGCAAATAGCCGATGAGTTGAATGTCAACCTGAAGAATGAGATAATGATGGGTCAGCTGGACGATCCATTCATCGTGGAGGAGATGAGAAGAATAGATGAGGGAAGACCATCAGAATTTCACCGCGGAGAATCTGGATCATTATGGTTCCAGAAAAGGATTTGCGTTCCGGATATTGCTGGAATTAAGGAAGTAATACTCCGGGAAGCTCATCAAACACCATATTCCATACATCCGGGAAGTACAAAGATGTACATGGACTTAAAGGAACTATTCTGGTGGAATAACATGAAGAGGGAGATAGCACAATATGTGGCAGAATGCCATACCTGCCAGAGAGTGAAGGCTGAACACCAGAGTCCGGCAGGGAAGTTACAACCTTTACCTATTCCGGAGTGGAAATGGGAAGAAATAGGGATGGATTTCATCACCGGACTACCCATGACTAATAAAAAGAAGGACATGATATGGGTAATCGTGGACCGGTTGACGAAAAGTGCACACTTTTTAGCGGTAAACCAGCAGGATAAAGGAGAGAAACTTATCGATCTTTACATCAAAGAGATCGTGAGTAAGCATGGAGTGCCTAAGAAGATCGTGTCGGATCGAGGATCCGTGTTCACATCAGCATTCTGGAAGCAACTTCACGAAGCTTTAGGATCCAAGTTGGACTATAGTACCGCTTACCATCCCCAGACCGGTGGACAAACCGAGAGAACCAACCGAGATCTTAGAGGATATGCTTAGGGCTTGTGCCCTAGACTTCGGAGGATCATGGGAGGAGCACTTACCACTAGCAGAGTTTTCATATAATAATAGCTATCAAAGTAGCATTAAGATGGCACCATTTGAAGCTCTCTATGGAAGAAAGTGTAGATCACCGATATGTTGGTATGAAGCTGGAGCAAGCAAGGAGTTTAACCCTGATTATGTCAAGGAAAAACAACAAATCATTGACATTATCAGAGACAGGCTGAAAATAGCCCAAAGTCGGCAAAAGAGTTACGCCGATCAGAAGAGGAGAACTTGGGAGCCACGAGTTGGAGACATGGTATATCTTAAGGTGAGCCCGATGAAAGGACTCCAGAGGTTTGGAGTAAAAGGAAAACTCAGTCGTAGATACATCGGACCTTTCAAGATACTGAGTCAGAACCGAGGTTTAGCCTTTGAATTGGATCTACGGGAAGGCTAGCACAAGTTCACAATGTATTCCATGTGTCGCAACTCAGGAAATGCTTAAAGACCCCAGATGAGCCAATATCACATGCTGAGCTAGAATTACAACCAGATTTGACTTACATCGAGAAACCAGCCAAGATTCTCGAGGAAAGCTGGAAACAACTCAGAAATAAAGCGATCAAGTATTGCAAGATACAATGGAAGCATCACCCCGAGAGGGAAGCCACCTGGGAAAAAGAGGAAGACCTGAAGAAAACATACCCCGAGCTGTTCGGAGTATTACAACCACAACTTCGGGACGAAGTTTCTTTAAGGGGAAAGGTCTGTAATGTCCCAGGTTTAGAGACGATCGAGGGGTAGATTTTAGAAAGGGATGTGCATTGCATTGTAAATTACGGGGAAATTTCGCGCTTTTAAACAAAAAACTGCATCGAAAGGGGAACAAGTTTCTCTCTCGACACCTTACGGGGTTAGGGTTTCGAGAGTGTGACAAACTTGCTTCTTTCTAATTAAATTAGGGTTTTGAGAAGAGAGGGGAGAGTTTGCATCCTAACTTAAGTTGCATGATTGAATTCAAACCTAAGTTGAATTTGAATTTCAGATTCAAACATCAAACAAATATCTCATAAATTCAATTGTGAGGAAATTCATTAAGTAAAATATAAATTATAAACAATATCAGTAATTAAAGTAAAATAAAGCTCATTAGAGAAAACTTTGAGCTTTATTGATTAACACACAAGATACATTGTCTTTACAATATTCATAATGGAAATAAATGAATTTTACAACACATTACAATAATTGGTGAAATTGTAAAATAAAAGAAAATAAAAAGAAAAGTACAAGTATGAATCTATCCTAAATACTACAATGTGAATATCATCTAATCTTGAGACTGAAGATCATCTTGCCCATTTGATCATCATATTGAACCTGCACATAAACACATCAAAAACAAGTTATGCCAAGAGGCATAGCCACTTGGCAGGTTAGAAAGAAAGAAAAAATTGGGGATATGGATCAACTCTGCCGAGCTGATCATCTCCAAGCCAAGTTCAGAGTATCAGGTGCACAAACACACACATAGGCTGCTCACACAGCTGTGTGCATGCAACACACCACACACACACAGCTGGTGAGTCACCATCAGGCTGCCAGGCCTTGTTGTCGACCAGAGAAGGAGAGGGAGATCATATAAAAGCCTCTCCAACAGTGAACCCTAGATCATTCATCGACAGCAACAGGGTAAGTCACCAAGAACACAAGAACACATGAACAGCCACTGCTGTTCAACCAGCTAACTCACCACAGTACTGAATCAAGCTCACCAGGAGGAGCAGGGCAAGTAATCAACCACAAGAACAACACAGAAGCAATCCTCTACACCAACAAACTATCTAGGAGCTGGAGTGAGGTATAAACAAGATCAACCTGAGCAAAACTCTGTTTTGCTCATAAATAAGCATACACTTGCATCACAGAAGCAAAGTGGGTATGAAACCCTGTTTGCATCATCATTTGGCTACTAAGCCTTTTGGTGCAAGCAAACTAGAGAAACAGACGAGTGGGAGATTTCCAAGGGGAACATTGGCATGTCAACAAGATGACATACCAGAGAAATCTAACCTGGATTAATCCCTAACTAGCCATTCCAAAATCATCTAGCACCTAAAGCCAAGCAAGCCATCAGATATTAGACATATCCTGTCTATTTTTGTTGTCAACAGTAAAGGTACTGGAAAACCAACATGGTTACTTCCAGTGAGTTATCCATCAAATCACAGCCAGCCAACAAATAGGGGAGCTACCCTAGGGCAGCACAAGACTACTGCCAGGGTCACCTCAAACCCTAGATCAACCACACCAACAAGCCAAATGCATATATCATCACCCTGATTGGGTTCAAAGAAGGGCTAGGGTTCCCAATCACTCGTGGGCATCCATCTAGCCTAATCCAACCAAGCTGTGATGATCATCATCTGTATAGTTCACATCAATTATCCACTGAATTAATTAAAGCAACATAGATAATTGAGATTAACAAGTACATCATAAAACAGACCCATGCTAATGATCCAATGGATCACTGCAAGTGTCAGCAGATGCTTGAGCAAGCACTTGCACTAATCTGTGCCACACACATACATAGAATCAAGTAACAGCATGGCACAGGCAACAATTACATCATATACTGACCAACAGTTAATGAGCACATGAATACCAGAGCCTGCCATAGCATGCTAAAGCATGCTAGAGCATCATTAAGCAACAGAGCAAGGACCATATATCTAATTGGCCACAGATAATCAACACATGAACCAGCCAATAAGATCAGCCACAGAAATTGAACAATTGCATCACAGATAAGTGAATAGAGCATTATAATTGTATCCGGAAGCACTCCATCAAGGGATGGAGTTGTTAATGCAACAGCTAGGCTCAATTGAGCATGTCCAGGGATTAGAGCACATATAATAGCACATCCGGAGCACCGGCACTTGCCAAAGGCAAGGATCATCACGGGATGATCAAGCCAAGAGCAATCTTTGGCATATACGGGAGAGGAATTTTATACGAGAGAATCGAGTAGGAATCACTAGATTACACGAGCACCACATCATGCTCGGGAGCAATAATTCATAAGTCGCATCGGCAAGCAATTGAGCAAGAACAGTAGCACAGCAACCCAAGCGGGGTAGCGACGGCAAAACGAGCACGAGCGAAGCAGACAACGGCATCACGGCATGGCCGCACCTCTATGAGGCACGGCAAGCCGGAGATCGAGCTAGACGGAGAAGAGGAAGGGAAGGAGTAGAACAGGCAAAGGAGAGAGAGCAGGAGGTGGCGCACATACCCGGGGCTAGCAGGACGAGCGGATGCGGCCATGACGGCCACGGCGGCGCGCGCCGAGTGCTTGGTAGCACCTGGCCGGGCCGGGCCATGCGCCGACAAGCGCCGTAGCGCCCCACACCACCGTGGCGAGGCCCACGGCGGCGCCACCGCGCCTGGAGCCCAGTGAGCAGCGGGATCACCACGATCCCGTAACCCTAGCCGCCGCAAGGGAGGCCGAAGACGAGCTGGAGCAGCACTGCTCTAGATCGACACGGATGAAGATGACCGCCGTCGTGAGGCGCGTCGATTGCGCATCATGGTGGGGGCCAGTTCCGGCGGAGCTCGCCGGAATCGAGCGGCGACGGCGGTGGCGACGCGAATCGCCAGAGAGGGATTAGGGTTAGGGTTCGGTCGCGCGTGAGAGGGAGAGAGAGGAGTGGAGCTGGTCGAGCCGGACCAGGCCGGTCGGTTCGACCTAACCCACGGGTTCCACCGACGAGTGGGCCCAGGGGCAAAAAGGACTTTTCATAATTCCATAAAAACATGAAACTTTGAAATTCAATGGAAAATTATTAAAAGCTCTTAAAAATAACTTAAAAATATGAAAAAGGATCAGCATTAAATTCTCTATTTAAATAAAATATCAAAGAGAATTTTTGAAGACAATTAAGAATAAGTCCTATTTTGATGATTTAAATAATCATTTAAATCACATACCTAATTTTCTATAATGAAAATAAGTCCATTAATGTATTTGGACTTTAAAAACACCTTGAAAACATTTCAAGGTTGTATTTTACTTTAAATCAAGTATCCTCAAATTATTCTTAGTATCAACCTCTTACATGAAATAATAACGACATCGGAAGGGGGGAACAAACCCTAAAAAAATGGAATCATGCATAATTGCTTCTTTAACCATTGCCCTTATCGGACAATGATGCTATTTTTCAGAGACAGAGGACAAGGGTCAGTCCACATCTTCCAACTTCAAAACTTTGCAGTGTTCAGGCAAGTTCATCACTTGCTCATGTCATTTGAGTATTTCTAGCAAATTACTTGCAAAGTATTATGATTATCACTATTGCATAAAAACCAAAACCACTACTTTCATAACTATGAATATGACTATGTGGTGGGCAATGGAACCATGGATTGTGTTGATATGGTGGAGGTTCCATTGCACGGGTTTATATCCATCTAGGATTAAACAACAAATGTCGCCAGTGATTCTTGTGCCGTAATACCCGTGTTAACCATAAGATCCGGAGTTGGACGGAGTAGTCAAAAGTGTTTCCACCTCTCGTTCATCAACGGATGCGCTTTACCGTAGTACACTTGTAATCCAAGGGGGCAAGCTGGTGAGGCTGGGGAGTCCTAAGTCCCCACGGTATTGCGGTCTAGGATGGGTTGCAGCTACCGGCGTAGGAGTGTATGGTAGAGCCCAGCACTGTTGTCGTGGTCGGGGTCCACCTTGAAATCTACAGGAATAATGGGACCGACGTGGACCCAGGGTCGGGGCATGCAACAAAGGGTGGGTGTTCGAGGTAGCGGAGGAACATGATTGGCTAGACCTTATACCGGGCCTCACACCGAAGGAAGTGTGGACGGGAAAGCTGCCCGGTTGGCACCAAGGTTAAGATCTCTTATGGGTAAAGCAACACACCTCTGCAGAGTGTAAAGAACCGTGACCTGTCACTCCTGTTCCGGGATTGAGGAACTGCGAACGCGGCCGGAAAGGAGCTCCATGAAGTTCTAGTAAACCGGTGAAGGTCGACGGACATAGTTCTTCCGAATAAAAGCAACCTTTTGAAGAAATGATTATGAAAACTTGCATTGGTATTAGACTTTACGGTCTAATGCTGTAGCTAGTGCATTAAACACCTCTTTCCTATAATGAACTTGTTGAGTACGCTCGTACTCATCCCACTATTAAATCCCCTGCTTAGATATGGAGGCATCGACGGAGGATCTACGGTACAACTCGAAGGCCGAGGAGTCAACAACTACTTCACGAGACGGGACCTTGTCGGAAGAGTCGGATACCTCATCCAACAAGGAGAAAACCTAGTTTAGCCATAGAAGGGAACTAGCTTCCTAAACCTAGCTCCTATTTAGCTAGAATCTATTCTTAGCCTCTATAGCTAGTTAAATACTCTACAAATAGAGTTCGTGATAGAATTAGGCTACGAGTCGTTCTTCTGGAGTTTATTTGCAGTTTTACCTCATTGTAAAGTAGGAGGCTATGATGATCTTTTGTAACTGAGTCAATGTTGTAATTCTATAGACATGCCTTGGACCCGCATATGTTTCTGTTGTACCACTCTGAGCGATATAATACTAGTGGAACAGTGTTTCATTGGTGTTATATCAGACTTGCATACTACACCATGCAGTGGTATGCCGGGTCACCATAGTTGGTATCAGAGCAAAAGCTTTGACCTTAGGTTGGAACCTAGTAAATGGGAATAAACGTTAGGAGTCAAATAGGATTAGTAAAGAATTCTCTAAAAATATGGTGTATATTCAATTGAGAATACAACAATCATATCTTTTAGTGCGATAATTCTTTATTATCTCTATTATGATGCATTATTACTAATCTCATAATCTTTCTATTTCTACAGCCAACATGGCAAGTTCACGACCGGGAAGAAACGTGAAAGTTATGGATTCCACACTGAACGAGTACCAAGGAGGACTTGCAGATATCCTACGAGCCATGTTACGAGAATTCCAGAGACGCTGCCGCCGCCAATCCCATCTCGGGGGATTCAGGAGATCGCCTCCGGCACCCTGCCGGAGAGGGGAATCATCTCCCGGAGGACTCTTCATCACCATGATCGCCTCCGGATTGATGTGTGAGTAGTTCACCCCTGGACTATGGGTCCATAGCAGTAGCTAGATGGTTGTCTTCTCCTCATTGTGCTATCATGTTAGATCTTGTGAGCTGCCTATCATGATCAAGATCATCTATTTGTAATGCTACATGTTGTGTTTGTTGGGATCCGATGAATATGGAATACTATGTCAAGTTGATTATCAATCTATCATATATGTGTTGTTTATGTTCTTGCATGCTCTCCGTTGCTAGTAGAGGCTACGGCCAAGTTGATACTTGTGACTCCAAGAGGGAGTATTTATGCTCGATAGTGGGTTCATGCCTCCATTGAATGCGGGACGGTGACGAGAAAGTTCTAAGGTTGTGGATGTGATGTTGCCACTAGGGATAAATCATCAATGCTTTGTCTAAGGATATTTGTGTTGATTACATTACGCACCATACTTAATGCAATTGTCTCGTTGTTTGCAACTTAATACTTGGAAGGGGTTCGGATGATAACTCGAAGGTGGACTTTTTAGGCATAGATGCATGTTGGATAGCGGTCTATGTACTTTGTCGTAATGCCCCGATTAAATCTCATAGTAGTCATCGTGATATGTATGTGCATTGTTATGCCCTCTCTATTTGTCAATTGCCCAACCGTAATTTGTTCACCCAACATGCCATTTATCTTATTGGAGAGACACCACTAGTGAACTGTGGACCCCGGTCCATTCTTTTACATCCGAAATACAATCTACTGCAATACTTGTTCTTTATCGTTCTTCGCAAACAAACATCATCTTCCACACTTGTTCATTTAATCCTTTGTTTACGAGCAAGCCGGTGAGATTGACAACCTCATCTGTTACGTTGGGGCAAAGTACTTTGATTGTGTTGTGCAGGTTCCACGTTGGCGCCGGAATCCCTGGTGTTGCGCCGCACTACACTCCGTCACCAACGACCTTCACGTGATCCTTGGCTCCTACTGGTTCGATAAACCTTGGTTTCTTACTGAGGGAAACTTGCTGCTATACGCATCACACCTTCCACTTGGGGTTCCCAACGGACGTGTGCTTTACGCGTATCAAGCTAAATTTCTGGCGCCGTTGCCGAGGAGATCAAGGCACGCTGCAAGGGTAGTCTCCCACATCCAATCTCTTTACTTTGTTTTTGTCTTGCTTTAATTTATTTTATTTACTGCTTTGTTTGCTCTCTATATCAAAAATACAAAAAAATTAGTTACTAGATTTACTTTATTTACTGTCTCGTTCTTTATATTAAAAATACAAAAAAATTAGTTACTTGATTTACTTTATTTAGTTTGCTTTATTTACTACTGCTAAAATGGGTACTGCTGAGAATACTAAGTTGTGTGACTTCGCTAGCACAAATAATAATGATTTCCTATGCACACCTATTTCTCCACCTGCTGCTACATCAAAATTTTATGAAATTAAACCTGCTTTACTAAATCTTGTTATGAGAGAGCAATTTTCTGGTGTTAGTTCTGATGATGCTGCTGCCCATCTTAATAATTTTGTTGAACTTTGTGAAATGCAAAAGTATAAGGATTTAGATGGTGACATTATAAAATTAAAATTGTTTCCTTTCTCCTTAAGAGGAAGAGCTAAAGATTGGTTGCTATCTTTGCCTAAAAATAGTATTGATTCACGGACTAAATGTAAAGATGCTTTCATTGGTAGATATTATCCTCCCGCTAAAATTATATCTTTGAGAAGTAGCATAATGAATTTTAAGCAATTGGATAATGAACATGTTGCTCAAGCATGGGAGAGAATGAAATCTTTGGTGAAGAATTGCCCTACCCATGGACTAACTACTTGGATGATCATCCAAACCTTTTATGCGGGATTGAATTTTTCTTCGCGGAACCTATTGGATTCAGCTGCTGGAGGTACTTTTATGTCCATCACCTTAGGCGCGGCAACAAAGCTCCTTGATGATATGATGATAAATTACTACGAATGGCACACTGAAAGGGCTCCACAAGGTAAGAAGGTAAATTCCGTTGAAGAAACCTCCTCCTTGAGTGATAAGATTGATGCTATTATGTCTATGCTTGTGAATGGTAGATCTAATGTTGATCCTAATAATGTTCCTTTAGCTTCATTGGTTTCTCAAGAAGAGCATGTTGATGTGAACTTCATTAAAAATAATAATTTCAACAACAATGCTTATAGGAATAATTCTGGTAACAACTATAGGCCATATCCTTCTCATAATAGTAATGGTTATGGTAATTCTTATGGTAATTCTTCCAACAATAATAGGAGTGTACCCCCTGGTCTTGAAGCCATGCTTAAATAATTTATTAGTACACAAACTGTTTTTAACAAATCTGTTGAAGAAAAGCTTGATAAAATTGATGTTCTTGCTTCTAAGGTTGATAGTCTTGCCTCTGATGTTGATCTTTTAAAATTGAAAGTTATGCCTAATGAAGATAAAGATATTAAGTAATTTGCTACAGCAAACGCCATCCAAGTTCGAATTAATGAAAATATTAGATTGATAGCTGAATTGCATGCTAGGTGGGAAAGAGAAGAAAAACTAGCTAAAGAGAATAATGTAGCTAAAGTTTGGAAT
The DNA here is from genome assembly GCF_022539505.1 of Lolium rigidum. Taxonomy (NCBI): domain Eukaryota; kingdom Viridiplantae; phylum Streptophyta; class Magnoliopsida; order Poales; family Poaceae; genus Lolium; species Lolium rigidum. The sequence goes on from NC_061508.1 coordinate 265,134,087, forward strand.
ATTACCACCACTAGTAATGATGATGTTTCACATGTTTCTAAACCTCCTACTATCAATGGTAATATAATTGGTGTTGGCAATGTTTCTACTCCTAGTGCAAAGCGTGCAAAATTGCCTAAAACTGCTGAAACTGATTAAACTACTGAAATTTTTCAAAATATTGGGGACAATGATCCCATTGTTGTAGATCATAATGGTTTAGATTTTGATGATTGTCACATCTCTGAAGTCATAAAGTTCTTACAAAAACTTGCTAGAAGTCCCAATGCTAGTGCTATAAATTTGGCCTTTACAAAACATATTACAAATGCTCTCATAAAAGCTAGAGAAGAGAAATTAAAACTTGAAACTTCTATTCCTAGGAAGTTAGATGATGGTTGGGAGCCCATCATTAAGATGAAGGTCAATGATTTTAATTGTAATGCTTTATGTGATCTTGGTGCAAGTATTTCGTTATGCCTAAGAAAATTTATGATATGCTTGACTTGCCACCATTGAAAAATTGTTATTTGGATGTTAATCTTGCTGATAATGGTATAAAGAAACCTTTGGGGAGGATTGATAATGTTCGCATTATGGTTAACAATAACCTTGTCCCCGTTGATTTTTTTGTCTTGGATATTGAATGCAATGCATCTTGTCCCATTATTTTGGGAAGACCTTTTCTTCGAACTGTTGGTGCTATCATTGATATGAAGGAAGGTAATATTAAGTATCAATTTGCTCTCAAGAAAGGTATGGAACACTTCCCTATAAAGATAATGAAGTTACCTTTTGATTCTATTATTAGAACAAATTATGATGTTGATGCTTCATCTCTTGATGTTACTTGATTCACACTTTATGCGCCTAGCTGAAAGGCGTTAAAGAAAAGCGCTTATGGGAGACAACCCATTATTTTACTTCTGCACTTTGTTTTATATTTGAGTCTTGGAAGTTGTTACTACTGTAGCAACCTCTCCTTATCTTTATTTTATTGCATTGTTGTGCCAAGTAAAGTCTTTGATAGTAAAGTCAATGGTAGATTTGGATTACTGCGCAGAAACAGATTTCTTACTGTCACGAAATTGAGCAGCCCCGTCTGTAGGTAACCCAGAAAAATCTGCCAATTTACGTGCGTGATCCACAGATATGTACGAAACTTTCATTCAATTTGAGCTTTTTCATCTGAGCAAGTTAAGTGCCTCAGAAAAATTCATCTTTACAGACTGTTCTGTTTTGATAGATTCTGCCTTTTATTTCGCATTGCCTGTTTTGCTATGTTTGATGGATTTCTTTGTTCCATTAACTTTCAGTAGCTTTGTGCAATATCCAGAAGTGTTAAGAATGATTATGTCACCTCTGAATATATGAATTTTCAATTATGCACTAACCCTCTAATGAGTTTGTTTTGAGTTTGGTGTGGAGGAAGTTTTCAAGGGTCAAGAGAGGAGGATGATACAATATGATCAAGAAGAGTGAAAAGTCTAAGCTTGGGGATGCCCACGTGGTTCATCCCTGCATATTTTAAGAAGACTCAAGCATCTAAGCTTGGGGATGCCCAAGGCATCCCTTCTTCATCGACAACTTATCAGGTCACCTCTAGTGAAACTATATTTTTATTCGGTCACATCTTATGTGCTTTACTTGGAGCGTCTGTTTGTTTTTTTTTTGTTTGAATAAATTCGGATCCTAGCATTCCTTGTTTGGGAGAGAGACACGCTCCGCTGTTGCATATGAACACTGGTGTTCTTAGCTTTACTTTAAATGTTCATGGCGAAGGTTGAAACTGCTTCGTTCATTGTTATATGGTTGGAAATAGAAAATGCTTCATGTGGTAATTGGTACAATGTCTTGAATAATTTGATACTTGGAAATTGTTGTGCTCAAATAGATCATGTTTAAGCTCTTGCATCATGTACTTTGCACCTATTAATGAAGAACTACATAGAGCTTGTTAAAATTTGGTTTGCATGATTGGTCTCTCTAGAGTCTAGATATTTTCTGGTTAAGGTGTTTGAACAACAAGGAGACAATGTAGAGTCTTATAATGCTTGCAATATGTTCTTATGTAAGTTTTGCTGTACCGGTTTATACTTGAGTTTGCTTCAAACAACCTTGCTAGCCTAGCCTTGTATTGAGAGGTATTTCTTCTCGTGCATCCAAATCCTTGAGCCAAAAACTATGCCATTTGTGTCCACCATACCTACCTACTACATGCTATTTCTCTGCCATTCCAAAGTAAATTACTTGAGTGCTACCTTTAAAATTCTATTTTTTGTCTTTGCAATATATAGCTCATGGGAAAATAGCCTTAAAAACTATTGTGGTAAAGAATATGTAGCTTATGTGCCTTATTTCTTATAAGTTGCTTGTTGAGCGGTAACCATGTTTCTGGGGACGCCACCAACTATTACACCTTTGTTGAATATCAAGTGAGTTGCTATGCATGTTCGTCTTGTCTGAAGTAAGGGTGATTTATCATGATCAAATGGTTTGAGTATGCATATTGTTAGAGAAGAACATTGGGCCGCTAACTAAAGCCATGATCCATGGTGGAAGTTTCAGTTTGGACATAAATCCTCAATCTCTTATGAGAATATTATCTGTTGTTGAATGCTTATGCATTAAAGAGGAGTCCATTACCTGTTGTCTATGTTGTCCCGGTATGGATGTCCTAAGTTGAGATCTATCAAAAACGAGAAATCAAATGCGATCTATCTCCTTGGACCTTTGTACAGGCGGCATAGAGGTACCCCTTTGTGACACTTGGTTGAAACATATGTTATGCAATGATAATCCATGTAAATCCAAGCTAATTAGGACAAGGTGCGGGCACTATTGGTAATCTATGCATGAGGCTTGCAACTTATAAGATGTCTTATACATAACACATATGAATTATTACTATCGTTGACAAAATTGTTTCTATGTTTTCAAAATGAAAAGCTCTAGCACAAAAATAATAATCCATGCTTCCCTCTGCGAAAGGCCCATCTTTTACTTTATTGTTGAGTCAGTTTACCTACTTCTTTCTATCTTAGAAGCAACCACTTGTGTGAATGATGGCGTGTATTTCACACGTTCGTTGGGCAACCCCAAGAGGAAGGTATGATGCGCACAGCAGCAAGTTTTCCCTCAGAAAGAAACCAAGGTTTATCGAACCGGGAGGAGCCAAGAAGCACGTTGAAGGTTGATGGCGGCGGGATGTAGTGCGGCGCAACACCGGGGATTCCGGCGCCAACGTGGAACCTTCACAACACAACCAAAGTACTTTGCCCCAACGAAACGAGTGAGGTTGTCAATCTCACCGGCTTGCTCGTAACAAAGGATTAACCGTATTGTGTGGAAGATGATTGTTTGCGAGAGAAAATAGTAAAAACAAGTATTGCGGCAGATTTGTATTTCGAGTATTAAAAGAATGGACCGGGGTCCACAGTTCACTAGAGGTGTCTCTCCCATAAGATAAAAGCATGTTGGGTGAACAAATTACGGTCGGGCAATTGACAAATAGAGAGGGCATAACAATGCACATACATGACATGATAAGTATAGTGAGATTTAATTGGGCATTACGACAAAGTACATAGACCGCCATCCAACTGCATCTATGCCTAAAAAGTCCACCTTCAGGTTATCGTCCGAACCCCTTCCGGTATTAAGTTGCAAAGCAACGAGACAATTGCATTAAGTATGGTGCGTAATGTAATCAACAACTACATCCTCGGACGTAGCGCCAATGTTTTATCCCTAGTGGCAACGAGCACAACACAACCTTAGAACTTTACGTCACTTGTCCCAGGTGTCAATGCGGGCATGAACCCACTATCGAGCATAAATACTCCCTCTTGGAGTTAAAAGCAAAAACTTGGCCAGAGCCTCTACTAGTAACGGAGAGCATGCAAGATCATAAACAACACATATGTAATAACTTGATAATTAACATGACATGGTATTCTCTATCCATCGGATCCCGACAAACACAACATAGAGTATTACGGATAGATGATCTTGATCATGTTAGGCAGCTCACAAGATCCAACAATGAAGCACAATGAGGAGAAGACAACCATCTAGCTACTGCTATGGACCCATAGTCCGAGGGGTGAACTACTCACTCATCACTCCGGAGGCGACCATGGCGGTGTAGAGTCCTCCGGAGATGAATCCCCTCTCCGGCGGGGGTGCGGAGGAGATCTCCGAATCCCCGAGATGGGATCGGCGGCGGCGGCGTCTCGGTAAGGTTTTCCGTATCGTGGTTTTTCGCATCGGGGTTTCGCGACGGAGGCTTTAAGTAGGCGGAAGGGCAGAGTCGGGGGCACGACGAGGGCCCACACCATTGGGCGGCGCGGGCCCCCCCTTGGCCGCGCCGCCATGTGGTGTCGCCACCTCGTGGCCCCACTTCGTATGCTCTTCGGTCTTCTGGAAGCTCCGTGGAAAAATAGGCCCCTGGGTCTTCGTTTCGTCCAATTCCGAGAATATTTCGTTACTAGGAATTCTGAAACCAAAAACAGCGAAAAACAGAACTGGCACTTCGGCATCTTGTTAATAGGTTAGTTCCGGAAAATGCACGAATATGACATAAAGTGTGCATAAAACATGTAGGTATCATCAATAATATGGCATAGAACATAAGAAATTATCGATACGTCGGAGACGTATCAAGCATCCCCAAGCTTAGTTCTGCTCGTCCCGAGCAGGTAAAACGATAACAAAGATAATTTCTGAAGTGATATGCCATCATAACCTTGATCATACTATTTGTAAACATATGTAGTGGATGCAGCGATCAAAACAATGGTAATGATATGAGTAAACAAGTGAATCATAAAGCAAAGACTTTTCATGAATAGTACTTCAAGACAAGCATTAATAAGTCTTGCATAAGAGTTAACTCATAAAGCAATAAATCAAAGTAAAGGTACTGAAGCAACACAAAGGAAGATTAAGTTTCAGCGGTTGCTTTCAACTTGTAACATGTATATCTCATGGATAATAGTCAACATAGAGTAATATAACAAGTACAATATGCAAGTATGTAGGAATCAATGCACAGTTCACACAAGTGTTTGCTTCTTGAGGTGGAGAGAGATAGGTGAACTGACTCAACATAAAAGTAAAAAGAATGGTCCTTCAAAGAGGAAAGCATCGATTGCTATATTTGTGCTAGAGCTTTTATTTTGAAAACATGAAACAATTTTGTCAACGGTAGTAATAAAGCATATGAGTTATGAAAGTTATATCTTACAAGTTGCAAGTCTCATGCATAGTATACTAATAGTGCCCGCACCTTGTCCTAATTAGCTTGGACTACCGGATCTTTGCAATGCACATGTTTTAACCAAGTGTCACAATGGGGTACCTCCATGCCGCTTGTACAAAGGTCTAAGGAGAAAGCTCGCATTTTGGATTTCTCGCTTTTGATTATTCTCAACTTAGACATCCATACCGGGACAACATGGACAACGAGATAATGGACTCCTCTTTAATGCATAAGCATGTGGCAACAATTATTATTTTCATATGAGATTGATGATATATGTCCAAACTGAAACTTCCACCATGAATCATGGCTTTAGTTAGCGGCCCAAAGTTCTTCTCTAACAATATGCATGCTCCAACCATGAAGGTGGTAGATCTCTCTTGCTTCAGACAAGACGGACATGCATAGCAACTCACATGATATCCAACAAAGAATAGTTGATGGCGTCCCCGGAAGCATGGTTATCGCACAACAAGCAACTTAATAAGAGATAAAGTGCATAAGTACATATTCAATACCACAATAGTTTTTAAGCTATTTGTCCCATGAGCTATATATTGCAAAGGTGAATGATGGAATTTTAAAGGTAGCACTCAAGCAATTTACTTTGGAATGGCGGATAAATACCATGTAGTAGGTAGGTATGGTGGACACAAATGGCATAGTGGTTGGCTCAAGTATTTTGGATGCATGAGAAGTATTCCCTCTCGATACAAGGTTTAGGCTAGCAAGGTTATTTGAAACAAACACAAGGATGAACGGTACAGAAAAACTCACATAAAAGACATATGGTAAACATTAGAAGACTCCATACCGTCTTCCTTGTTGTTCAAAACTCAATACTAGATGTTATATAGACTCTAGAGAAACCAAATATGCAAACCAAATTAGCAAGCTCTAAGTATTTCTTCATTAATGGGTGCAAAGTATATGATGCAAGAGCTTAAACATGAGCACAACAATTGCCAAGTATCAAATTATTCAAGACATTTTAGAGTTACTACATGTGGCATTTTCCAATTCCAACCATATAACAATTTAACGAAGATGAAACTTCGCCATGAATACTATGAGTAGAGCCTAAGGACATATTTGTCCATATGCAACAGCGGAGCGTGTCTCTCTCCCATAAAGTGAATGCTAGGATCCATTTTATTCAAACAAAACAAAAAATAAAAACAAACCGACGCTCCAAGCAAAGTACATAAGATGTGACGGAATAAAAATATAGTTTCAGGGAGGAACCTGATAATGTTGTCGATGAAGAAGGGGATGCCTTGGGCATCCCCAAGCTTAGACGCTTGAGTCTTCTTAGAATATGCAGGGGTGAACCACGGGGCATCCCCAAGCTTAGAGCTTTCACTCTCCTTAATCATATTGCATCATACTCCTCTCTTGATCCTTGAAAACTTCCTCCACACCAAACTCGAAACAACTCATTAGAGGGTTAGTGCATAATAAAAATTCACATGTTCAGAGGTGACACAATCATTCTTAACACTTCTGGACATTGCATAAAGCTACTTGGACATTAGTGGATCAAAGAAATTCATCCAACATAGCAAAAGAGGCAATGCGAAATAAAAGACAGAATCTGTCAAAACAGAACAGTCCGTAAAGATGGATTTTATTAGGCCACCTGACTTGCTCAAACGAAAATGCTCAAATTGAATGAAAGTTGCGTACATATCTGAGGATCATTCTCGTAAATTGGCTTAATTTTCTGAGCTACCTACAGGGAGATAGACCCAGATTCGTGACAGCAAAGAAATCTGGAACTGCGCAGTAATCCAAATCTAGTACTTACTTTTCTATCAAAGACTTTACTTGGCACAACAAAACATAAAACTAAGATAAGAAGAGGTTGCTACAGTAGTAAACAACTTCCAAGACACAAATATAAAACAAAAATACTGGAGTAAAAACATGGGTTGTCTCCCATAAGCGCTTTTCTTTAACGCCTTTCGGCTAGGCGCGAAAGTGTATCTCAAGTAACATCGAGAGATGAAGCATCAACATCATAATTTGTTCTAATAATAGAATCATAAGGTACCTTCATTCTCTTTCTAGGGAAGTGTTCCATACCTTTCTTGAGAGGAAATTGATATTTAATATTACCTTCCTTCATATCAATAGTAGCACCAACGGTTCGAAGAAAAGGTCTTCCCAATATAATGGGGCAAGATGCATTGCATTCAATATCCAAGACAACAAAATCAACGGGGACAAGGTTATTGTTAACCATAATATGAACATTATCAACCTTCCCCAAAGGTTTCTTTTTAGCATTATCAGCGAGATTAACATCCAAATAACGGTTTTTCAATGGTGGCAAGTCAAGCATATCATAGACTTTTTTAGGCATAACGAAAATACTTGCACCAAGATCACATAAAGCATTACATTCAAAATCTTTGACTCTCATTTTAATGATGGGCTCCCAACCATCCTCTAGCTTTCTAGGAATAGAAGTTTCAAGTTTTAGTTTCTCTTCTCTAGCTTTTATGAGAGCATTTGTAATATGTTTTGTGAAAGCCAAATTTATAGCACTAGCATTGGGACTTTTAGCAAGTTTTTGCAAGAACTTTATAACTTCAGAGATGTGGCAATCATCAAAATCTAAATCATTACAATCTAAAGCAATGGGATTATCATCCCCAAGGTTGGAAAAAATTTCAGCGAGTTTTATCACAAGCGGTTTCGACGGTTTTAGCAGTTTTAGGTAATTTTGCGCGCTTTGCACTAGGAGTAGAAGCATTGCCAACACCAATTATTTTACCATTAATAGTAGGAGGTGCAGCAACATGTGAATCATTAGCATTGCTAGTGGTGGTAATGGTTCAAACTTTAGCTACATTTTCCTTTTTAGCTAGTTTTTCATTTTCTTCTCTATCCCACCTAGCACGCAGTTCAGCCATTAATCTTATATTCTCATTAATTCTAACTTGGATGGCATTTGCTGTAGTAACAATTTTATTTTCAATATCCCTATTAGGCATAACTTTCGATTTCAAAAGATCAACATCAGAGGCAAGACTATCAACTCTAGAAACAAGAATATCACTTTTATTGAGCTTTTCCTCAACAGATTTGTTAAAGGCAGTTTGTGTACTAATAAATTCTTTAAGCATGGCTTCAAGTCCAGGGGTGTATTCCTATTATTGTTGTAAGAATTCCCATAAGAATTAGCATAACCGTTACCATTATTATAAGGATATGGCCTATAGTTATTACTAGAATTGTTCCGATAAGCATTGTTGTTGAAATTATTATTTTTAATGAAGTTTACATCAACATGTTCTTCTTGGGCAACCAATGAAGCTAACGGAACATTATTAGGATCAACATTAGTCCTATCATTCACAAGCATAGACATAATAGCATCAACCTTATCATTCAAGGAAGAGGAGTCTTCAACAGAATTTACCTTCTTACCTTGTGGAGCTCTTTCCGTGTGCCATTCAGAGTAATTAACCATCATATTATCAAGGAGCTTTGTTGCTTCACCAAGAGTGATGGACATAAAGGTACCTCCAGCAGCTGAATCCAATAAATTCCGCGAAGAAAAATTTAGTCCTGCATAGAAGGTTTGGATGATCATCCAAGTAGTCGGTCCATGGGTTGGGCAATTTTTAACCGAAAGATTTCATTCTTTCCCAAGCTTGAGCAACATGTTCATTATCCAATTGTTTAAAATTCATTATGCTACTCCTCAAAGATATAATTTTAGCAGGAGGATAATATCTACCAATAAAAGCATCCTTGCATTTAGTCCATGAATCAATACTATTCTTAGGCAAAGATAGCAACCAATCTTTAGCTTCCTCTTAATGAGAAAGGAAACAATTTTAATTTTATAATGTCACCATCTACATCTTTATATTTTTGCATTTCACATAGTTCAACAAAATTATTGAGATGGGCAGCAGCATCATCAGAACTAATACCAGAAAATTGCTCTCGCATAACAAGATTAAGTAAAGCGAGGTTTAATTTCAAAGAATTCTCGCTGTAGTAGCAGGTGGAGCAATAGGTGTGCGTAAGAAATCATTATTATTTGTGCTAGTGAAGTCACACAACTTAGTATTTTCAGGGTTGGCCATTTTAGCAACAGTAAATAAAGCAAACTAGATAAAGTAAATGCAAGTAAACTAAATTTTTTTGTGTTTTTGATATAGCAAACAAGACAGTAAATAAAGTAAAGCTAGCAACTAATTTTTTTGTGTTTTGATATAAAGTGCAGCAAACAAAGTAGTAAATAAAATAAAGCAAGACAAAAACAAAGTAAAGAGATTGAGAAGTGGAGACTCCCCTTGCAGCGTGTCTTGATCTCCCCGGCAACGGCGCCGAGAAAAAGAGCTTGATGGCGTGTATTTCACACGTTCGTTGGGCAACCCCAAGAGGAAGGTATGATGCGCACAGCGAGCAAGTTTTCCCTCGGAAAGAAACCAAGGTTTATCGAACCGAGGAGGAGCCAAGAAGCACGTTGAAGGTTGATGGCGGCGGGATGTAGTGCGGCGCAACACCGGGGATTCCGGCGCCAACGTGGAACCTGCACAACACAACCAAAGTAATTTGCCCCAACGAAACAGATGAGGTTGTCAATCTCACCGGCTTGCTGTAACAAAGGATTAACCGTATTGTGTGGAAGATGATTGTTTGCGAGAGAAAATAGTAAAAACAAGTATTGCGGCAGATTTGTATTTCGGTATTAAAAGAATGGACCGGGGTCCACGGTTCACTAGAGGTGTCTCTCCCATAAGATAAAAGCATGTTGGGTGAACAAATTACAGTCGGGCAATTGACAAATAGAGAGGGCATAACAATGCACATACATGACATGATAAGTATAGTGAGATTTAATTGGGCATTACGACAAAGTACATAGACCGCCATCCAAGCTGCATCTATGCCTAAAAGTCCACCTTCAGGTTATCGTCCGAACCCCTTCCAGGTATTAAGTTGCAAAGCAACGAGACAATTGCATTAAGTATGGTGCGTAATGTAATCAACAACTACATCCTCGGACATAGCGCCAATGTTTTATCCCTAGTGGCAACAGCACAACACAACCTTAGAACTTTCGTCACTGTCCCAGGTGTCAATGCAGGCATGAACCCACTATCGAGCATAAATACTCCCTCTTGGAGTTAAAAGCAAAAACTTGGCCAGAGCCTCTACTAGTAACGGAGAGCATGCAAGATCATAAACAACACATATGTAATAACTTGATAATTAACATGACATGGTATTCTCTATCCATCGGATCCCGACAAACACAACATAGAGTATTACTGGATAGATGATCTTGATCATGTTAGGCAGCTCACAAGATCCAACAATGAAGCACAATGAGGAGAAGACAACCATCTAGCTACTGCTATGGACCCATAGTCCAGGGGTGAACTACTCACTCATCACTCCGGAGGCGACCATGGCGGTGTAGAGTCCTCCGGAGATGAATCCCCTCTCCGGCGGGGTGCCGGAGGAGATCTCGAGAATCCCCGAGATGGGATCGGCGGCGGCGGCGTCTCGGTAAGGTTTTCCGTATCGTGGTTTTTCGCATCGGGGGTTTCGCGACGGAGGCTTTAAGTAGGCGGAAGGGCGAGTCGGGGCCCGACGAGGGGCCCACACCATAGGGCGGCGCGGGCCCCCTTGGCCGCGCTGCCATGTGGTGTCGCCACCTCGTGGCCCCACTTCGTATGCTCTTCGGTCTTCCGGAAGCTCCGTGGAAAAATAGGCCCCTGGGTCTTCGTTTCGTCCAATTCGAGAATATTTCGTTACTAGGATTTCGAAACCAAAAACAGCGAGAAAACAGGAACTGGCACTTCGGCATCTTGTTAATAGGTTAGTTCCAGAAAATGCACGAATATGACATAAAGTGTGCATAAAACATGTAGGTATCATCAATAATATGGCATAGAACATAAGAAATTATCGATACGTCGGAGACGTATCAGTGAACTGTGTGCATTGATTCTTACATGTTTACCTATTGCACTTGTTATATTACTTTGTGTTGACAATTATCCATGAGATATACATGTTGAAGTTGAAAGCAACTGCTGAAACTTATATCTTCCTTTGTGTTGCTTCAAAGTTTTCTACTAAGAATTTATTGCTTTATGAGTTAACTCTTATGCAAGTCTTATTGATGCTTGTCTTGAAAGTACTATTCATGAAATGTCTTTGCTATATGATTCAGTTGTTTATTCATTGTCTTTACCATTGCTTCGAATCGCTGCATTCATCTCATATGCTTTACAATAGTATTGATCAAGATTATGATAGCATGTCACTTCAGAAATTATCCTTGTTATCGTTTACCTACTCGAGGGCGGGTAGGAACTAAGCTTGGGGATGCTTGATACGTCTCAAACGTATCTATAATTTCTTATGTTCCATGCTACTTTTATGATGATACTCACATGTTTTATACACACTTTATGTCATTATTATGCATTTTCCGGCAATAACCTATTGACGAGATGCCGAAGTGCCAGTTGTTGTTTTCTGCTGTTTTTGGTTTCAGAAATCCTACAAAGGAAATATTCTCGGAATTGGACGAAATCAACGCCCAGGGTCTTATTTTTCCACGAAGCTTCCAGAAGACCGAAAGGAATACAAAGTGGGGCGACGAGGCGCCCAGACCACAGGGCCGTGCGGCCTGGGTGGGGCCCGCGCCGCCCTATGGTGTGGGGCCCCCGTGCCTCCACCGACGCTGCCCTTCCGCCTACTTATAGCCTTCGTCGCGAAAACCCCTCTACCGAGAGCCACGACACGGAAAACCTTCCAGAGACGCTGCCGCCGTCAATCCCATCTCGGGGGATTCAGAAGATCGCCTCCGGCACCCTGCCGGAGAGGGGAATCATCTCCCGGAGGACTCTTCATCACCATGATCGCCTCCGGATTGATGTGTGAGTAGTTCACCCCTGGACTATGGGTCCATAGAAGTAGCTAGATGGTTGTCTTCTCCTCATTGTGCTATCATGTTAGATCTTGTGAGCTGCCTATCATGATCAAGATCATCTATTTGTAATGCTACATGTTGTGTTTGTTGGGATCCGATGAATATGGAATACTATGTCAAGTTGATTATCAATCTATCATGTATGTGTTGTTTATGTTTTTGCATGCTCTCCGTTGCTAGTAGAGGCTCTGGCCAAGTTGATACTTGTGACTCCAAGAGGGAGTATTTATGCTCGATAGTGGGTTCATGCCTCCATTGAATCCGGGACAAGTGACGAAAGTTCTAAGGTTGTGGATGTGATGTTGCCACTAGGGATAAAACATCAATGCTTTGTCTAAGGATATTTGTGTTGATTACATTACGCACCATACTTAATGCAATTGTCTCGTTGTTTGCAACTTAATACTCGGAAGGGGTTCGGATGATAACCTGAAGGTGGACTTTTTAGGCATAGATGCATGCTGGATAGCGGTCTATGTACTTTGTCGTAATGCCCTGATTAAATCTCATAGTAGTCATCGTGATATGTATGTGCATTGTTATGCCCTCTCTATTTGTCAATTGCTCAACTGTAATTTGTTCACCCAACATGCCATTTATCTTATTGGAGAGCCACCACTAGTGAACTGTGGACCCCGGTCCATTCTTTTACATCTGAAATACAATCTAGTGCAATACTTATTCTTTACTGTTCTTCGCAAACAAACATCATCTTCCACACTATACATTTAATCCTTTGTTTACAACAAGCCGGTGAGATTGACAACCTCACTGTTACGTTGGGGCAAAGTACTTTTATTGTGTTGTGCAGGTTCCACGTTGGCGCCGGAATCCCTGGTGTTGCGCTGCACTACACTCCGTCACCAATGACCTTCACGTGATCCTTGACTCCTACTGGTTCGATAGACCTTGGTTTCTTACTGAGGGAAACTTGCTGCTATACGCACCACACCTTCCAATTGGGGTTCCCAACGGGCGTGTGCTTGACGTGTATCAGTCCCGGTTGTACCCACCAGCCGGGACTAATGGTTGCCCGTACATCCTTATCCAGCCGGGACTAACCCCCCCCCCCCCCCCAAGTAAGCGCCCCCAGATAAGGAAAACACTAGATAAGCCTCCCCCGGATTAAGCCCCCCCCATCTTTTGTCCCGGTTTGAGCCCCCACCCGGGATGAAAGTTTTCGGCGCAACTGCGTTCCCGCGTATTTTCTTCCCGCGCTTTCCACTGCTTCCCGCCTCCGTCTTCCCACCAATTTCACTATATATATTTAGGCTTGGCATCTCCATTTCCATATCACATCTAGACTCATATCTGCAAACCTCTCATCACTCTCTCCCATGGCTTCCATCGTATGTCTAACCCCTCGGGAGGCGGAGGCGCTTTGCGCCTCCAACTACCCCTGCTCGCCGGGCTACCGCATCCCCACCGGATGGATACTGAGCATCGGAGGCGTACCAGTCCCTCATGTCTCTCAAGGTGTGGCGCGCGAGATAGCCATCACGAACCACTACTACATTGAGCTCACGCCAGAGCAGCGGAGGAATCCCCAGTGGCATCCCGACTACAGCCCGACTTGGGATGACTTTTTCATCAATCGGCGTGAGAGTGCGCTTGCTAGACACGGGGAGGACGGCCCGCCTTGTTCGAACTTCAACGAGGCCGGCCGTCAGTTGTGGTGCCGTGGCCGGACTCCCCAGATCGTCATGGCCTACCATGGCCCCCTCCTACGCTACCCTCATTCCCAGCCCACGCGTGCTCACCCGTCGAGGTTCGACTACCGCGACCCTAATGCCAGCGACGACAACGTCAGCGACTACGACGACTACAGTGGCGACGTTTATAGGGCTAGGCACGAGTATGACTGAATCACTCCAACATTCTGAAACAAGTTCGGCCGATTGTGACTTAATCTGGCCATGTATCTTAATTTTCAGTTGAGTTATGTACTTTTCCTTCTGTAAGATAAAGAAAACAGAAAAAGAAACATCCACCGGCAGGTTGCGTGTCCACCTCCACCGGCGGCGGGTGCGGCTTTGGGGGCATTGTGAAATGGGCTAGGGTTCAGTTAGTGAAGTGAGAGACGGGGACGTAGGAGCTATTTATAGAGGTATGTAGGCGGGAAACTTTCCCGCGCGGCGTCTTGGCGGGAAACTTACCCCCGTAGCGTCTTGGCGGGAAACATGCATCCTTAATTATCCTGGTTGCACCCACCAGCCGGGAATAAAGAACACATGCATCCTTATCCCACCGACAAAAAATGAAAATGGAAAATTTGTTAATTGAAAATTGGACTAAAGGTTACACATTTTGATAGAACATAGAAGATCGAGCATAGTCTAAAAAACATTGAAAATACAATTAAAATAGATAAACGACTAGTATAGTCTACTCGTCGTCGACGGTTGTCTCGGTCCAAATGTCGTCCCACGGAGGTCAGCGAAGAACGCGTCGGTGTTATCGACGTCGCTGGGGAATTGCGCCCTCCACTGGCGCATCAACTCCTCGTCGTGCTCGGGCGATGGCGATCCGGCGCTGCACCTGGCGGTGGCGGCGACGGTCCTCGTCATCGACGAGACACGGCGCTGGTGCGAGCAACTCCGCCTCCTCTAGCGATTCAACGTCTAGGAAGTTCATGTCGCGTCGTGGCCGCCAAAATTGCCACGCGGCCGCGTCGTAAGCGTGCGCCGCTAGCTCTAGTGTGTTGTACATTCCGAAGGAGGGCGGAAGCCGCTGGCGTGCATCTCGGCGTAGAACCTACCGTTCGGACGCGCTCGGACGCCGCGGAAACCGGACGACCCGCGGCGGCGCGGCGGCATCCCGGAGACGAATGAGCGGAAGGGGCGGCGACGCGTCGCGGGGAAGCAGCGTGAGGCGGTTAGTTGGTTGCACGGAGGTGAAGTTTAATTCCTTGGCGGTTGGTTGCGCGCGCACGCGGTGTTTTATAGCGCGCGCGCGAAGCGAAACGGCAAGTTTGGCGCTTCGGATACCGCAATGGCAAAGCGTGGAAGCGGCGGGGCATGGCATGTGGAAGCGGTGACGACATGTGGCGCGGGGAAGCGGCGGGGCGTGGCACGTGGAGCGGGGAAGCGGCGGGGCGTGGCACGTGGAAGCGGCGGGGCGTGGCACGTGGAAGCGGCGGCGCGCGGGTACATGGTTTCAAATTCAAATTCATAAGTTATTCAAATTCATATGTAATTATACTTAGATAGATATTTATTTTCTGAACATTTTGATATATCATATGTCATTTTTTGATTTGAAATAAGGCGGAAAACGAAAATAGTTTGAAAGGGCACATACAATTTTGCCTTTAGTCCCGGTTCGTGCCACGAACCGGGACTAAAGGCCTATTTTGCGCGCGCAGTGAAAAGCACAGCGAAAATAGGCCTTTAGT
This sequence comes from Lolium rigidum, assembly GCF_022539505.1. Lineage (NCBI taxonomy): Eukaryota > Viridiplantae > Streptophyta > Magnoliopsida > Poales > Poaceae > Lolium > Lolium rigidum. Next base: position 265,149,693 of record NC_061508.1, read on the forward strand.
CCCGGTTGGTGGCATGAACCGGGAATAAAGGGGGCCTTTAGTCCCGGTTCGTGCCACGAACCGGGACCAAAGGGGGGCTATAACTGCTCCCTCTTCATCTCTGCGCGGAGGAACTCGAGCCACCGCCAGGCTGCCGCTCTGCCTCTCGGTCGCCAACGCCGCCGCGCACGCCAACGCCACCGCCGCCACCCTCCACGCGCGTCGCCGATCGCCCGCGCCGTGCGCCTCTCCACCTCACACCCGCGCGTCGCCTCCACGCCGTGCCTCCTGCGTCACCGCCCTCCTCCACGCCGTCAATGCGCGCCCTCCTACACGCGTCGCCACCCTCCTCCATGCCGGTAAGCCCTCCTCTCCCTCTCCTCCGGTCGACCGCCGGCCGGCATATGCATTGTGTGTATTATTTTATTTTAGTTTTTATTAGATTAATTAGTGTAGTGAATTAGTAGTATTGGTAAATTAGTTAGAAAAAAAGTTAGAAATATTTTTTTGTTAGATTAGTGTAGTGAAATTAGTAGTAGTGTAAAATAGTTAGAAAAATAGTTAATGAAAATTATATGTTAGTGAAATTTGTAAAAAGTTATATGTTAGTGAAATTTAAAAAGTTGTGAAATTTATATGTTAGAAATATTTGTATGTTAGAAAAAAGTAATATTTGTTAGATAAATTTTATTAGTTATAAATATTTGTTAGTAAAAAAGTAGTGAAATTATATATTAGAAATATTTGTTAGTAAAAAGGTAGTGAAGTTATTTTATTTAGCACAATTTTATGTTTTTTTATTTATGTTAGTACATATATGATTTAGTTTTCCCCGCGCCAGCCGCCGCGTCGTGGAGGGTTGATACGCGTACAGCACGCGTCCGTTTGGAACCCCAAGAGGAAGGTGTGATGCGTACAGCGGCAAGTTTTCCCTCAGAAAGAAAGCAAGGTTTATCGAACCAGGAGGAGCCAAGAAGCACGTTGAAGGTTGATGGCGGCGAGATGTAGTGCGGCGCAACACCAGGGATTCCGGCGCCAACGTGGAACCTGCACAACACAACCAAAGTACTTTGCCCCAACGAAACAGTGAGGTTGTCAATCTCACCGGCTTGCCGTAACAAAGGATTAGATGTATAGTGTGGATGATGATTGTTTACGTAAAACAAGTAAAACAAGTATTGCAGTAGATTGTATTCGATGTAAAAGAATGGACCGGGGTCCACAGTTCACTAGAGGTGTCTCTCCCATAAGATAAATAGCATGTTGGGTGAACAAATTACAGTCGGGCAATTGACAAATTGTGGTGACCCTGCATACCACTGCATGTTGTAGTATGCCG
>NC_061508.1:265151110-265168161 GCF_022539505.1 Lolium rigidum
CTCCTAGATAGTTTGTTGGTGTAGAGGATTGCTTCTGTGTTGTTCTTGTGGTTGATTACTTGCCCTGCTGCTCCTGGTGAGCTTGATTCAGTACTGTGGTGAGTTAGCTGGTTGAACAGCAGTGGCTGTTCATGTGTTCTTGTGTTCTTGGTGACTTACCCTGTTGCTGTCGATGAATGATCTAGGGTTCACTGTTGGAGAGGCTTTTATATGATCTCCCTCTCCTTCTGCTGGTCGACAACAAGGCTCGGCAGCCTCGCTGGTGACTCACCAGCTGTGTGTGTGTGGTGTGTCTGCATGCACACAGGCATGTGGAGCAGCCTATGTGTGTGTTTGTGCACCTGATACTTCGAACTTGGCTTGGAGATGATCAACTCGGCAGAGTTGATCCATATCCCCAATTTTTTCTTTCTTTCTAACCTGCCAAGTGGCTATGCCTCTTGGCATAACTTGTTTTTGATGTGTTTATGTGCAGGTTCAATATGATGATCAAATGGGCAAGATGATCTTCAATATCAAGATTAGATGATATTCACATTGTAGTATTTAGGATAGATTCATACTTGTACTTTTCTTTTTATTTTCTTTTATTTTACAATTTCACCAATTCTTGTAATGTGTTGTAAAATTCATTTATTTCCATTATGAATATTGTAAAGACAATGTATCTTGTGTGTTAATCAATAAAGCTCAAAGTTTTCTCTAATGAGCTTTATTTTACTTTAATTACTGATATTGTTTATAATTTATATTTTACTTAATGAATTTCCTCACAATTGAATTTATGAGATATTTGTTTGATGTTTGAATCTGAAATTCAAATTCAACTTAGGTTTGAATTCAATCATGCAACTTAAGTTAGGATGCAAACTCTCCCCTCTCTTCTCAAAACCCTAATTTAATTAGAAAGAAGCAAGTTTGTCACACTCTCGAAACCCTAACCCTGTAAGGTGTCGAGAGAGAAACTTGTTCCCCTTTCGATGCAGTTTTTTGTTTAAAAGCGCGAAATTTCCCCGTAATTTACAATGCAATGCACATCCCTTTCTAAAATCTACCCCTCGATCGTCTCTAAACCTGGGACATTACATGTGGCTTGTTTTATGTGAACTCAAGTGGCAAATGCTCTTAGGCATTTCATTGAGCACCTCTTGTGAATAAGAAGAGAGAGCAAAGTAACATACACCTCTTGTGCTAAGAAGTGGAAAAAGCTAAGTGTGGCTCACACTTGGGCATGGCAGGGCATATACATAGAGATGGACCTTTAGTCCCGGTTGGTAATACCAACCAGGACTAAAGGTGCTCGGGCCATGGTGCCCTTCCGCAAAACTTTTAGTCCCGGTTTGTATTACCAACTAGGACTAAAGGCCTGTTGGTCCGAAGGTGTCGGCAGTCTGCACGGTTCTTGAAAAAGGCCAACAGTCCTTGTTCATTTGGACCATCAGTCCCGGTTTTTGAACCGGACCAACCAGACGGGACTAAAGGGGCAACTCTTTAGTCCCGGTTTAAATGTGCACCGGGACCAAAGGCCCCGCCACGTTGTGCGGCCAGGGGACTCGAGGTGGATTAACTTTGGTCCCGGCTCGAGATACGAACGGGGACTGGAGGGTCTCTGTCGCGGCAGAAAAAATGTCCGTTTCTCTCCTGCGGCAGAGATTTAGGGTGCAGCAGCGTTTCTCTACCGCGGCAGAGTTTCAGTGTTTTATATTATTCATTCAAATCTGCAATGCATACATCATTCAAGAAACCACAAACATCATCATGTATATATAGACATCGTCATGAAATACAGTACAAGTAATGCATGTTTACAATATATTAAGCTTGAACCAAAGGTATCATATCTATTCATATCCCTAATACTGCATGTATACGAACTCCCGATGGTATTCTCCATTTCGAGCTATGACCTCGTTAACAAAGAATCCTGCAAATTCCTCTTGAATTGTTCGTATGAGATCCTCTATTAGGAGAGAGTCCCGTAGGCGTTCCATCTAAATTAAAAAAAAAGAGATCAATACATATGAATGGAACTCAATACAATTGATGGTAATAAATTAAGATTGTGAAATATTGTTCACGTACACGAATGGCTTGTATAGCCTCGTCCGGTTTCCTGTGACAGGTCATCTCGCGAATGAACTTGCATACGTAGTATCCACATAAGTTATTTCCGGGTTCCTGGTTCAAACACTTTACGAAAAAACAGTTCGATCAAACTAATAATCAAGCATGCATGGTATTGAATCAAAATATCAAAGAGATTCGCACACATAGCTATATATATAGTACTACTTACAGAAAAATCTTTAAATGTAAGCTCCGATTTCCATTTACCCGGAACAGTATTGATGAACCGTTTCCAATCCCTGCCCGGTAAAGAAAAAATATGTTAAATGAGTTATTTGATTAGTTGATGATATCATCGAATGAGAACATATGAAGATGTCGGCCATGACAAGTACCTCTGGAGCAGGACAGCCATGTTCGCCCATTCCTCGTGTTCTTTACGTTTCGAGTCCATGACAAGTACTACTCCTTTGTTAAGCTTAATGATTAGGAGAATATAGTGAAAGGTGCACACGCATAACTCGCCGGATTATTTAGACTTCACATCGAGTAAGGGAAAATCGAATGTATGTAAGACAGTTATAACACTCACTTGAAGTTGTAAGGAAAGAATATTTCCTCTTTGTCTGCTTGCTTCAGTAAAAACATTAGAATGTTGTCATCTGTGTCCTTGGCGTACCGTCGAACCGTAACTTCATGAACGGTGTTTGGGTCAATGAACCCAAGTTCATAGAGCTTGCCTCTTTTGCGTTCGAACATCTTCATTCTGCATAATATATAGCGCAAATAAAAAGAATATAGCGAGGATAATTGTTAGTGCAAATGAATGAGCTGAGCTACAGACTTAATTACATAAATAAATCACTTACATGCAGTAGCAACTGATGATAGATTTGTCGAGGGCGTCTTGATTGAATAACTGAAATAGTTCTTCAAACTCAAGGTTGATCTCCTCCTTCCCCCGGAAGTAGTGCTCATCTCTAACTGCCACCGTGAGGTAGCGATCACTGTTCCGATAGGCTTGCAGGTGCCAAGTATACAACCTACGCATCTGAGTCCCTAGACTCGTGACCTGGCCAGGTTTGACGAGATCATATCCGTATCGGTACTTGTTTACGACTTCAGCCATTGGATAGTAATCTGCGTACTGAACATCTGCTCCATGATCTCTAGCCGCCCGTTCTATCATCGATGTCGTCTCTGGATCATCATAGGACTGCACGACGAAGGGGGGTAGCGACTGATTTTCCTGTTGTCCAAGCTGGGCAATTTTTGTCGCTTTTCTCGCTCTAGAGGACTGGCCAAGAAAGCGGTCATAATCACTTGACAACTCAGCTTTCTTTTGTCTCGTCTCGGCAAAGTGCTTAATTGTATTCGGTGCTATAAAAAGCTTTGGCGCAGGCTTCTTCGGCGCAAGAAACGCCTTCAACTCGGCGGCTGCAACTGCGTCGGTTTGCTCATCAGTATTCTCATATGGTAACAAATCTGGAGTCTTGGGCCTCTTCAGAGCTGATGGTCTCTTCAGAGCTTTAATACTTGCCGCGGTACTTAGCTTCCTCTTTTGCTTAGGTGGTTGCATACTTGGAGGAATCTCCTGGGAGGTGGAGGCGGCGGAGTATTCTCACGCGGAGGAGACGGTGAAGCCTGAGGAGACTGCTCATGCACAGGAGAATCATCACGCATAGGAGAATCATCATCGCGCAGAGGAGAATCATCACGCGGAGGAGACTGCGCAGGCGGCGGAGGCGGCGGAGGAGGCGGAGAACGAGATGGAGGTGCCCTGCTTGGGTTCGAACCTAGAAACACAATGTTCTTCTTCCGCCATTGAACGGTGGTTCTAAGGGCTTCTTCCAGTTCTTTGATTTCCCCATCTTCACCTGCAGGTTGCTCAAGGATCAACTGCTCATAATCTACCATCACTTCATCCACCATCACAAACAGCATAGTCGTCTTGGACCAGACGGCAATGGTAAGTTCTTGTAGGTAAGAGATTGTCGACCGCCGCCTTGAAGGATAGGTTCAAATATTTAACATGCAGCTTACAAGGATGGCTCTCAGTGAGATCATCCACGAGGGGGTTGCTAGGAGGCTCGATCACCTGTTCATCATCATTATCCTGCTGAGTGGAAGCCACACTGCTTTTCCGGTGTTGAGATTGCAGCGGGACGGTAGCATCGAGCAATGCAGCATCTACAGGCTGCTCCTGAGCCATCTAGGATGTAAGTACTTGGGTTAATTGGGCAACGGTGGCTTGAAGGGTGCTCATAGAATTCTCTAAGGACGCTATGCGGTCTGTTTCCCTTGCCTTTCTCCTCGCATGGCTTTTATCAGGAAATCTCTTCCTTTCCGGAGGAAAGCCATACTTCCACGGAACGGAGCCTTCTGAGCCTCGTGTTCATCCGTCGTGTTCTTTGTTCCCAAGGGCGCGTGTGAGCTCATCGTTCTCCTTTTCGGGGTGGAACCTCCCCTCCTCCACGTCCCTATGTGCTTGTTCCAGGGCTTGAATGGGGTGCTTCAGATGTTCTTTATTATAGATACACTTCCCTGTTTCTGGGTGCAACCTTCCCCCAATCCCGTAGAACCACTCCTTCGACCGTTCGATCCAACCGTGTGTCCCTAACCGGATCCCTTTTCTGACCAGTTCTGCCTCAGCTGCCTGCCACTTAGGCCGGTTAGCCCTGTAGCCACCTGGACCCACAGTTTGGTGATATTTCTTCAACGCAGCATTTTCCTTATTTGTTGCCGACCTTTTTTGAAATTCGTATGACTCCATGTTGTACTTCACGAATTCTCCCCAGTGACCTTTTACCTTCTCACTGTCCAGAGTCTAATTTTTCTTGATAAGGCTGCACAATCTTTTCTTGTGGTGCTTGAATAGTTCGGCCATTTTCTTCAAAGCAAAGTCATGGACTGCCTCCTCCATGTTTGCCTTTTTATCGGCATCCTCCTCTGCAGGTAGGTTGAAATGTGCCATGAGCCTGGTCACAATGCTGCGTTTGGCTACATCATAGATATAACGACCTTCAGCTGCTTCATCAGACTCTACTCCCTTTGGCTTGTGCCATTCTCGAACGGTGATCGGGATGTAGTCCCTAACAAGCACTCCACATTGATTTATAAATAATTTTGCATGCTTCTCGGGAGAAATCGGTGTACCACTCTGATCGATCTCGGTGATGTCGTGCCTAACACCGTCGGTCAACATTTTGGTCGGGCCTCGCTTCGACTTTACAGAAGAACTGCTCGATCCGGAGGGCTAAAAAAGAAATAATTCATCGTCAATACAAATTAGTTAATGCATCTAGTCAGCAGCTGCTTAATTTATATACCTCGGTGATAAGTATGGTTCCATCACCGGAGCCATTTTGATCTTCTTCCTCACCGGAGCCATCTTCTCTTTGGTCAACATTATCCGCTCCCTCACCGGAGTCATTCAAAAAACTTGCGGTGACATCATCACCGTCATTATCTAGAGTACCGTTGGCTACGAGGTTAGCCATGAATTCTTGTTCGTTTTCGTCTTTGTATCCCTCCATGCTTTCTGCAATGACTTGCAAGTTATAGGAACCATCGTATGATCACATACATAGATATTAATTAAGGATAATTCAAAAACTGAAATTGGAGTTACATATATAGTTATTAATTAAGGATTGATAATAGAGTGCTGAAAGCAGATAGTGCAGTTACATGCATACATAGCTCGGGTCCATGTTTATTTAACCCTAATACATCACTACTAGAACCTCTCAACCGCGCCGACCGGGTCCTGAGCCGCGCCGGCTGAACACCAAAAGCCATGGAACAATAACATGATCATAGCTAATGTGAGATCCCTTCATAACTGACCATCCCCCTAGACATGGTGTCTAACGCATATATGAAACGGCGAACGTGCTCGTCCTCCTTTGTAATGCGCTGAGCTACCACCTCCTACGGGGTCGGCTCCCTCTGAAACGACCGTGGCCCATGCGACCTCCACCAGAGAAGATCTGGGTCGACGACGGGACCTGGATTCCGCACCAAGGTGCGCGTCCCGGAAGATAACACCTCCCAGTGCCACCCCGGCGGAGCCCAGTCCCGGACCTCCCCCATCTCCCGCATCTGCTCCAGAATGGACCCTTGATACGTCTCCGACGTATCGATAATTTCTTATGTTCCATGCCACATTATTGATGATATCTACATGTTTTATACACATTATATGTCGTATTTATGCATTTTCCGGCACTAACCTATTAACAAGATGCCGAAGAGCCGATTCTTTGTTTTCTGCTGTTTTTGGTTTCAGAAATCCTACAAAGGAAATATTCTCGGAATTGGACGAAATCAACGCCCGGGGTCCTATTTTTGCACGAAGCTTCCAGAAGACCGAGGGGGAAAGGAAGTGGGGCCACGAGGCGCCGCCACAACGGGCGGCGCGGCCCAGGTCTTGGCCGCGCGGCCCCGGTGTGTGGGGCCCTCGTGTGGCCCCCCGCGTTGCCCTTCCGCCTACTTAAAGCCTTCGTCGCGAAACCCCCGATACCGAGAGCCACGATACGGAAAACGTTGCGAGACGCCGCCGCCGCCAATCCCATCTCGGGGGATTACGGAGATCGCCTCCGGCACCCTGCCGGAGAGGGGAATCATCTCCCGGAGGACTCTTCACCGCCATGGTCGCCTCCGGAGTGATGAGTGAGTAGATCACCCCTGGACTATGGGTCCATAGCAGTAGCTAGATGGTTGTCTTCTCCTCATGTGCTTCATTGTCGGATCTTGTGAGCTGCCTAACATGATCAAGATCATCTATCTGTAATTTTATATGTTGTGTTTGTCGGGATCCGATGGATAGAGAATACTATGTTACGTTGATTATCAATCTATTACCTATGTGTTGTTTATGATCTTGCATGCTCTCCGTTATTAGTAGAGGCTCTGGCCAAGTTTTTGCTCTTAACTCCAAGAGGGAGTATTTATGCTCGATAGTGGGTTCATGCCTCCATTAAATGCGGGACGAGTGACGGAAAGTTCTAAGGTTGTGGATGTCTTGTTGCCACTAGGGATAAAACATTGATGCTATGTCCAAGGATGTAGTTATTGATTACATTACGCACCATACTTAATGCAATTGTCCATTGTTTGCAACTTAATGCGGAAGGGGTTCGGATGATAACCTGAAGGTGGACTTTTTAGGCATAGATGCATGCTTTGGATAGCGGTCTATGTACTTTGTCGTAATGCCCAATTAAATCTCACAATACTCATCATATCATGTATGTGCATTGTCATGCTCTCTCTATTTGTCAATTGCCCGACCGTAATTTGTTCACCCAACATGCTATTTATCTTATGGGAGAGACACCTCTAGTGAACTCGTGGACCCCGGTCCATTCTTTTACATCGAATACAATCTACTTGCAATACTTGTTTTACTGTTTTCTGCAAACAATCATCATCCACACTATACATCTAATCCTTTGTTACGGCAAGCCGGTGAGATTGACAACCTCACTGTTTCGTTGGGGCAAAGTACTTTGGTTGTGTTGTGCAGGTTCCACGTTGGCGCCGGAATCCCTGGTGTTGCGCCGCACTACATCTCACCGCCATCAACCTTCAACGTGCTTCTTGGCTCCTCCTGGTTCGATAAACCTCTGAGGGAAAACTTGCCGCTGTACGCATCACACCTTCCTCTTGGGGTTCCCAACGGACGCGTGCTGTACGCGTATCAAGCATATTTTCTGGCGCCGTTGCCGGGGAGATCAAGACACGCTGCAAGGGGAGTCTCCACAATCCAATCTCTTTATTTTGTTTTTGTCTTGCTTTATTTTATTTACTACTTTGTTTGCTGCACTTATATCAAAACACAAAAAAATTAGTTGCTAGCTTTACTTTATTTACTGTCTTGTTCTATATATCAAAAACACAAATAAAATTAGTTACTTGCATTTGCTTTACTTATTTCAACATGTTTCCTTTTAATTTTACTGTAAAAGATATACCTGTGGGACAAGGGTCTACAATTGGAAGAGATAATATAGAAGAATTTTTCACCCATGTTAGTATGCATGAAGATCTTAAAGATATACCCCTTGCAAAAGCTGTCCCTACTTATGAAGATGCCTCTGTTTGTTTGGTACGCATGATGGAAGCTAGATTTATTAGTCTCAACCCCATGATACAACACATGTTTCTTACACTTTCGGATATGGAGCGGGGAGAGAAGAGAGATTTTGTTCTAAAAGTCTTAGTGCGAGAATTTGCAGATATAGCTAAAGAAGCTAGAAAAGTTTTTAGTAAGCATGAGAGGCTTGGTATAATCACCGATTTTAAAAGAACACTCGAAAAAATGGATATGGATAGAATAAGGTACACTAATAATATTAATGATGGTGGGGAGATTAAAGCACCAATACCATGTAAGCTCCTAGCGATGCACGAAGCTCTAGATGATAATTATGCTTGGCTTGTTGTCCTGAAAATTTGTTTGATGAGAGTAGCAAGCCCAAGACTAATAAAAAGGGAGCCGCTGAAACTTATGTATCCAGCATACTATGCATGGTTGAGAAAACTCCCAACACCCCTGGTAATGATGTCAGTACTTCGTCACTTGATAATACTTGATATACACTTTCTGCGCCTAGCTGAAAGGCGTTAAAGAAAAGCGCTTATGGGAGACAACCCATGTTTTTACTACGGTACTTTTATTTTATATTTGAGTCTTGGAAGTTGTTTACTACTGTAGCAACCTATCCTTATCTTAGTTTTGTGCATTGTTGTGCCAAGTAAAGTCGTTGATAGTAAGGTTCATACTAGATTTTGATTACTCGTGCGAAACAGATTTCTTTCGTTGTCACGAATTTCGACCTGCCTCTCTGTAGGTAGCTCAGAAAAATATGCCAATTTACGTGTGTGATCCCCAGATATGTACGCAACTTTCATTCAATTTGGGCATTTTCATTTGAGCAAGTCTGGTGCCTCAATAAAATCCATCTTTACGGACTGTTCTGTTTTGACAGATTCTGCCTTTTATTTCGCATTGCCTCTTTTGCTATGATGGATGAATTTCTTTGTTCCATTAATGTCCAGTAGCTTTGTGCAATGTTCAGAAGTGTTAAGAATGATTGTTTCACCTCTGAACATGTGAATTTTTATTATGCATTAACCCTCTAATGAGTTGTTTCAAGTTTGGTGTGGAGGAAGTTTTCAAGGATCAAGAGAGGAGGATGATATAATATGATCAAGGAGAGTGAAAGCTCTAAGCTTGGGGATGCCCCGGTGGTTCACCCCTGCATATTCTAAGAAGACTCAAGCGTCTAAGCTTGGGGATGCCCAAGGCATCCCCTTCTTCATCGACAACATTATCAGATTCCTCCCCTGAAACTATATTTTTATTCCATCACATCTTATGCACTTTGCTTGGAGCGTCGGTTTTTTTTTTTTGTTTATGTTTGAATAAAATGGATCCTAGCATTCATTGTGTGGGAGAGAGACACGCTCCGCTGTTGCATATGGACAAATATGTCCTTAGGCTTTACTCATAGTATTCTTGGCGAAGGTTGAATCTTCTTCGTTAAATTGTTATATGGTTGGAATCGGGAAATGCTACATGTAGTAATTCTAAGATGTCTTGAATAATTTGATACTTGGCAATTGTTGTGCTCATGTTTAAGCTCTTGCATCATATACTTTGCACCTATTAATGAAGAAACACTTAGAGCTTGCTAAAATTTGGTTTGCATATTTGGTCTCTCTAAAGTCTAGATAATTTCTAGTATTGAGTTTTGAACAACAAGGAAGACGGTGTAGAGTCTTATAATGTTTACAATATGTCTTTTATGTGAGTTTTGCTTTGCACCGGTTCATCCTTGTGTTTGTTTCAAATAACCTTGCTAGCCTAAACCTTGTATCGAGAGGGAATACTTCTCATGCATCCAAAATCCTTGAGCCAACCACTATGCCATTTGTGTCCACCATACCTACCTACTACATGGTATTTCTCCGCCATTCCAAAGTAAATTGCTTGAGTGCTACCTTTAAAATTTCCATTCTTTACCTTTGCAATATATAGCTCATGGGACAAATAGCCTTAAAAACTATTGTGGTATTGAATATGTACTTATGCACTTTATCTCTTATTAAGTTGCTTGTTGAGCGATAACCATGTTCCTGGGGACGCCATCAACTACTCTTTGTTGAATATCATGTGAGTTGCTATGCATGTCCGTCTTGTCTGAAGTAAGGGAGATTTACCACTTTATTGGTTAGAGCATGCATATTGTTAGAGAAGAACATTGGGCCGCTAACTAAAGCCATGAATCATGGTGGAAGTTTCAGTTTTGGACATATATCCTCAATCTCATATGAGAACACTAATTGTTGCTACATGCTTATGCATTAAAGAGGAGTCCATTATCTGTTGTCTATGTTGTCCCGGTATGGATGTCTAAGTTGAGAATAATCAAAAGCGAGAAATCCAAATGCGAGCTTTCTCCTTAGACCTTTGTACATGCGGCATAGAGGTACCCCTTTGTGACACTTGGTTAAAACATGTGTATTGCGATGATCCCGGTAATCCGAGCTAATTAGGACAAGGTGCGGGCACTATTAGTATACTATGCATGAGGCTTGCAACTTGTAAGATATAATTTACATGATACATATGCTTTATTACTACCGTTGACAAAATTGTTTCTTGTTTTCAAAACCAAAGCTCTAGCACAAATATAGCAATCAATGCTTCCCTCTGCGAAGGGCCTTTCTTTTACTTTTATGTTGAGTCAGTTCACCTATCTCTCTCCACCTCAAGAAGCAAACACTTGTGTGAACTGTGCATTGATTCCTACATACTTGCATATTGCACTTGTTATATTACTTTACATTGACAAATATCTATGAGATATACATGTTATGAGTTGAAAGCAACCGCTGAAACTTAATCTTCTTTTGTGTTGCTTCAATACCTTTACTTTGATTTATTGCTTTATGAGTTAACTCTTATGCAAGACTTATTGATGCTTGTCTTGAAGTACTATTCATGAAAAGTCTTTGCTTTATGATTCGGTTGTTTACTCATGTCATTACCATTGTTTTGATCGCTGCATTCATTACATATGCTTACAATAGTATGATCAAGGTTATGATGGCTTGTCACTCTAGAAATTATCTTTGTTATCGTTTACACTGCTCGGGACGAGCGAGAACTAAGCTTGGGGATGCTGATACGTCTCTGACGTATCGATAATTTCTTATGTTCCATGCCACATTATTGATGATATCTACATGTTTTATACACATTATATGTCGTATTTATGCATTTTCGGCACTAACCTATTAACGAGATGCCGAAGAGCCGATTCTTTGTTTTACTGCTGTTTTTGGTTTCAGAAATCCTACAAAGGAAATATTCTCGGAATTGGACGAAATCAACGCCCAGGGTCCTATTTTGCACGAAGCTTCCAGAAGACCGAGGGGGAAAGGAAGTGGGGCCACGAGGCGCCACCACAACAGGGCGGCGCGGCCCAGGTCTTGGCCGCGCGGCCCTGGTGTGTGGGGCCCTCGTGTGGCCCCCCGCGTTGCCCTTCCGCCTACCTAAAGCCTTCGTCGCGAAACCCCTAGTACCAAGAGCCACGATACGGAAAACCTTACTGAGACGCCGCCGCCGCCAATCCCATCTCGGGGGATTCTGGAGATCGCCTCCGGCACCCTGCCGGAGAGGGGAATCATCTCCCGGAGGACTCTTCACCGCCATGGTCGCCTCCGGAGTGATGAGTGAGTAGATCACCCCTGGACTATGGGTCCATAGCAGTAGCTAGATGGTTGTCTTCTCCTCATGTGCTTCATTGTCGGATCTTGTGAGCTGCCTAACATGATCAAGATCATCTATACTGTAATTCTATATGTTGTGTTTGTCGGGATCCGATGGATAGAGAATACTATGTTATGTTGATTATCAATCTATTACCTATGTGTTGTTTATGATCTTGCATGCTCTCCGTTATTAGTAGAGGCTCTGGCCAAGTTTTTGCTCTTAACTCCAAGAGGGAGTATTTATGCTCGATAGTGGGTTCATGCCTCCATTAAATGCAGGACAGGTGACGAGAAAGTTCTAAGGTTGTGGATGTGCTGTTGCCACTAGGGATAAAACATTGATGCTATGTCCAAGGATGTAGTTATTGATTACATTACGCACCATACTTAATGCAATTGTCTCGTTGTTTGCAACTTAATCTTGGAAGGGGTTCGGATGATAACCTCGAAGGTGGACTTTTTAGGCATAGATGCATGCTTGGATAGCGGTCTATGTACTTTGTCGTAATGCCCAATTAAATCTCACAATACTCATCATATCATGTATGTGCATTGTCATGCTCTCTCTATTTGTCAATTGCCCGATTGTAATTTGTTCACCCAATATGCTATTTATCTTATGGGAGAGACACCTCTAGTGAACTGTGGACCCGGTCCATTCTTTTACATCGAATACAATCTACTTGCAATACTTGTTTTACTTGTTTTCGCAAACAATCATCATCCACACTATACATCTAATCCTTTGTTACGAGCAAGCCGGTGAGATTGACAACCTCACTGTTTCGTTGGGGCAAAGTACTTTGGTTGTGTTGTGCAGGTTCCACGTTGGCGCCGGAATCCCTGGTGTTGCGCCGCACTACATCTCGCCGCCATCAACCTTCAACGTGCTGCTTGGCTCCTCCTGGTTCGATAAACCTTGGTTTCTTTCTGAGGGAAAACTTGCGGCTGTACGCATCACACCTTCCTCTTGGGGTTCCCAACGGACGCGTCTTTGTACGCGTATCAAGCATATTTTCTGGCGCCGTTGCCGGGGAGATCAAGACACGCTGCAAGGAGATCTCCACAATCCAATCTCTTTACTTTGTTTTTGTCTTGCTTTATTTTATTTACTACTTTGTTTGCTGCACTTATATCAAAACACAAAAAAAATTAGTTGCTAGCTTTACTTTATTTACTGTCTTGTTCTATATATCAAAAACACAAAAAAATTAGTTACTTGCATTTGCTTTACTTATTTCAACACGTTTCCTTTTAATTTTACTGTAAAAGATATACCTGTGGGACAAGGGTCTATAATTGGAAGAGATAATATAGAAGAATTTTTCACCCATGTTAGTATGCATGAAGATCTTAAAGATATACCCCTTGCAAAAGCTGTCCCTACTTATAAAGCTGCCTCTGTTTGTTTGGTACGCATGATGGAAGCTAGATTTATTAGTCTCAACCCCATGATACAACACATGTTTCTTACACTTTCTGATATGGAGCGGGGAGAGAAGAGAGATTTTGTTCTAAAAGTCTTAGTGCGAGAATTTGCGAGATATAGCTAAAGAAGCTAGAAAAGTTTTTAGTAAGCATGAGAGGCTTGGTATGATCACCGATTTTAAAAGAACACTCGAAAAAATGGATATGGATAGAATAAGGTACACTAATAATATTAATGATGGTGGGGAGATTAAAGCACCAATACCATGTAAGCTCCTAGCGATGCACGAAGCTCTAGATGATAATTATGCTTGGCTTGTTCCTGAAAATTTGTTTGATGAGAGTAGCAAGCCCAAGACTAATGAAAAGGGAGCCGCTGAAACTTATGTATCCAGCATACTATGAATGGTTGAGAAAACTCCCAACACCCCTGGTAATGATGTCAATACTTCATCTCTTCATAATACTTGATATACACTTTCTGCGCCTAGCTGAAAGGCGTTAAAGAAAAGCTCTTATGGGTGACAACCCATGTTTTTACAATAGTACTTTTATTTTATATTTGAGTCTTGGAAGTTGTTTACTACTGTAGCAACTTCTCCTTATCTTAGTTTTGTGCATTGTTGTGCCAAGTAAAGTCGTTGATAGTAAGGTTCATACTAGATTTGGATTCTTGTGCGAAACAGATTTCTTTCGTTGTCACGAATTTCGACCTGCCTCTCTGTAGGTAGCTCAGAAAAATATGCCAATTTACGTGCGTGATCCTCAGATATGTACGCAACTTTAATTCAATTTGGGCATTTTCATTTGAGCAAGTCTGGTGCCTCAATAAAATCCATCTTTACGGACTGTTCTGTTTTGACAGATTCTGCCTTTTATTTCGCATTGCCTCTTTTGCTATGATGGATGAATTTCTTTGTTCCATTAATATCCAGTAGCTTTGTGCAATGTCCAGAAGTGTTAAGAATGATTGTGTCACCTCTGAACATGTGAATTTTTATTATGCACTAACCCTCTAATGAGTTGTTTCGAGTTTGGTGTGGAGGAAGTTTTCAAGGATCAAGAGAGGAGGATGATACAATATGATCAAGGAGAGTGAAAGCTCTAAGCTTGGGGATGCCCCGGTGGTTCACCCGTGCATATTCTAAGAAGACTCAAGCGTCTAAGCTTGGGGATGCCCAAGGCATCCCCTTCTTTATCGACAACATTATCAGGTTCCTCCCCTGAAACTATATTTTTATTCCATCACATCTTATGCACTTTGCTTGGAGCGTCGGTTTGTTTTTGTTTTTTGTTTATGTTTGAATAAAATGGATCCTAGCATTCATTGTGTGGGAGAGAGACACGCTCCGCTGTTGCATATGGACAAATATGTCCTTAGGCTTTACTCATAGTATTCTTGGCGAAGGTTGAATCTTCTTCGTTAAATTGTTATATGGTTGGAATCGGGAAATGCTACATGTAGTAATTCTAAGATGTCTTGAATAATTTGATACTTGGCAATTGTTGTGCTCATGTTTAAGCTCTTGCATCATATACTTTGCACCTATTAATGAAGAAACACTTAGAGCTTGCTAAAATTTGGTTTGCATATTTGGTCTCTCTAAAGTCTAGATAATTTCTAGTATTGAGTTTTGAACAACAAGGAAGACGGTGTAGAGTCTTATAATGTTTACAATATGTCTTTTATGTGAGTTTTGATGCACCGGTTCATCCTTGTGTTTGTTTCAAATAACCTTGCTAGCCTAAACCTTGTATCGAGAGGGAATACTTCTCATGCATCCAAAATCCTTGAGCCAACCACTATGCCATTTGTGTCCACCATACCTACCTACTACATGGTATTTCTCCGCCATTCCAAAGTAAATTGCTTGAGTGCTACCTTTAAAATTTCCATTCTTTACCTTTGCAATATATAGCTCATGGGACAAATAGCCTTAAAAACTATTGTGGTATTGAATATGTACTTATGCACTTTATCTCTTATTAAGTTGCTTGTTGAGCGGTAACCATGTTTTCTGGGGACGCCATCAACTACTCTTTGTTGAATATCATGTGAGTTGCTATGCATGTCCGTCTTGTCTGAAGTAAGGGAGATTTACCACTTTATTGGTTAGAGCATGCATATTGTTAGAGAAGAACATTGGGCCGCTAACTAAAGCCATGAATCATGGTGGAAGTTTCAGTTTTGGACATAGTTGTAGCTCAACCAAGCAACTTAATAAGAGATAAAGTGCATAAGTACATATTCAATGCCACAATAGTTTTTAAGGCTATTTATCCCATAACATACATGTGCACAAGGTACCTGGGAGGCTAGCACTTCAAGCACACTTACTTTGGGATGAGGCGGGAGGATCGCTTGAGGCTGGAATTCCAGATAGGCATGGTGGACACAAATGGCAACATAGTGGTCGGCTCAGAGTTTTGGATGCATCGTAGGAAATGTTCCCTGTCTCCATTCTGGGTTTGGGCTAGCAGAGTTACGATCTGAAACAGGATGAGGCCGGTGCGGCAAGAATCTCACATAAAAAGACATATTTGTAGGCGTTATAAGACTCTACACCGTCTTCCTGTGTTCAAAACTCAATACTAGAAATTATCGAGACTTAGAGAGACCAAATATGCAAACCAAGTTTTAGCAAGCTCTAGGTGCTTTCTAACTTCATTAATAGGTTGCAAAAAGTATATGATGCAAGAGCCCAAACATGAGCACAACAATTGCCAAGTAAGTATTCAAGAACATCTTAAGAACCCGCTACATGTGTAGCATCTCCCGATTCCAACCATGTAATTCAACGAAGAAGATTCAACCGTCGCCAAATGCCTATGAGCCACAAGGACCTAAATTTGATCCATATGCTAGCGGAAGCGTGCCATACTCCCCACACAGTGAATGCTAGGATCCACTAGGCAAACAAAAACAAACAAACCGGCAAGCAAGCAAACACATAAAAATGTGATAGAATAAAAATATGATTTCAGGAGAACCTGATAATGTTGTCGATGGGGATACCTTGGAAAATCCCCAAGCTTAGACGCGGAGTCTTTCTTAGAATATGCGCAGGTGGGTGCAGGAGCATCCCAAAGCTAGAGCTTTCTCCTTGATCATATTCTCGCCATCACCTCTGCAGATCATGAGAAACTTCCTCCGCAAACTCGAAACAACTCATTAGAGGGTTGGAGTACATAATAAAATTCACATGTCAGAAGTGGCCTAATCATTCTTAACACTTCTAGACATTGCACAAAGCCTGGATGCAAAGAAATTCATCCATCACGCCTTTAAAGAAAACGAGTGCAAATAAAAAGGCAAGAATATCAAAACAAAACAATCCATAAAAATAAGATTTCAGACACCAAGTCTCCAAATGAAATGCTAAATCTGGGAATCACACCCCCGCTCGTGGCATATTTTCTGAGCTACTACAGAGGGCAGGTCAGAAATTCCTTGACAACGTACTAAAAGAAATTCTGTTTCTGCACAGTAATCCAAAATCTGCATCTAGTATGAACTACTACTATCAACGGCACACTTGTTTTAATATGCAAACTAAGATAAGGAGAAGTTGCTACAGTAGTAAACAACTTCCAAGACTCAAATATAAAATAAAAGTACTTTTATTGCTAAAACATGGGTTATCACCATAAACTTTCTTTAACGCCTTTCAGCTAGGCGCAGAAAATTAGTATATCAAGTATTATGAAGAGAGATGAAGTATTGACATCGGCAGAAATTGTTAAGTTTTCTCAACCATTCATAATGCTGT